>NC_081295.1:114455625-114755937 GCF_030435805.1 Mustela lutreola
TAACACTATTTGAGAAATAGTGATAGTATTTCTGTTGTGATTTTTGGACATACTTTATTTTAAAATGGTTTTTGAGTGACTGTAATTCAAAGGCATTAAACCCAAAGTCAGTGAGTGTGGGGAATGATTCGTGATGGTTCTGGTTTGTTTTCTCGAGATTGCTTGTAGAAGACAGTAACTGGAATTCCCCCAGATACTTTTGTTTGTTTTTGTCTCCCTTGTCATTTTTAATATAGAGGATTTATGTGGGGAATTCAGTGTTGATACATTAAACTTGATCTTCAAAAGGATAAACCCAGACCATTTGGGGTTTGGTCAAATATTTTGTTAGAAAAAAAGAGAAAACATTTCCAGCAAATACCTGCAGTAGAAACCCTCATTGCTTCTGTCATTTGTTGACATGCCAAATAAATCAATAGTGCAAATAATGGCTGTGGAACTGCTGGATGGTAGACACTGGGAGGATAAATGTGTTGATAGTAAGTACTTGCCTTCCAGAAGTATAAGATAGAAGATGCAGCATGGAATTGATATAAAACATTTTGATGAACTCTAGACAAGTCTTGACATTGTCATGGAGATATTTTGTCATAATCTAAATATAGATTTTTTTAATTGGCCCAGAAATGGGCTTAACAGATACCCTCACTCACTCACTGAGTCTCTGTTCTTAAGCTTTATCCTGATGGTATTTTTTGGACTTCATTGCCTCCTAATTCTCCGCTCTTCCAGGATAACTGCTAAAAGGCTCTGTCCGTATTACCAACTATTCTTTGAACAAAGGGAAGTAAAATGAATCAGAGAGGCAGTCCCAATTTTGCTAGTAGAAAGACAGGAGGCTGTATTTTAAGCATATTTAAATGATAACATTATAACTTCTCTCTTAAATTATGTTGCCTGGCATGTTTCTATCTACAAACTGAGCCACGACTCTTATTACCTGAGGAAAGAGAATGTGGATACTCCCTAGTACAAAAATTTGATCGTTCTGCTTTTGTGTCTCAAAGCTGATTTTTTTTTTATTATTGTATACAGCAGCAAAGAAATCATTTTTAAATACAGGCTTTGTTAGAAAGAAATAGATTTTCTGAGTTCTGTTAGATCCATTAATATTATCAAGAATGAGCCTAAGATCATAGACTTTCTTTCATAGTATAGAACTGATACTTTTTTTGTCATGAGGACTGCGCCATGGTTCTGTGCTCTCATGGGAAGAAAGGGTGTGTGATGTAGGGGAAGTCCATTGAGCTGTTCTGTGGGTATTATTTATTATAATCAGCAACAGAACTCTGAAAGACTGAGTTCATACCTCAAAGGCACTACTGAAAATTAAAGTCATTTAATTTATAAATGCCTATTTCCAAATTTAGAAATCAGCCTAGTTAGGTCCTTAACCATTTCTGCCTCACACTACAATTTCTTTGTTCTTCTGTATCTGAAATTATTAAATTATAAGCTCCTATCCTCTTGTAAAGTAATGTAAGATGAATTAGGGCAAGCTGCTGTATCCCAGTTTTCAGTTTTTTTGAAATGTGATATGGAATGTGTGTGTATACTGGATATGTATTAAATAGCACAGACTGGGTGGCTTTAACAACAGAAATTAATTTTCTCATGATTCTGGAGGATGGAAATTCTAGAATAGGGTTTTCAGCATGCACTTTTTCCTCGTGCACTTAATTTCTGGTGCAAAATCCAGCTCTTTACCTGGCTTGAGGACAACCATCTTCTCTCCGTGTCCTCACATGATCTTTCCTCGGTGGGTATGCAGAGAAAGAAAAGGAGCAAGCTCTCTGGCTTCTCTTCCTACAAGGCTACTGACCTTACAGGAGCCGGGCCCCAATCTTATGACCTCATGAAACCTTAGTTCCTTAGAGTCCATATCTCCAAATATAAGCCATATGGCTGGGGGACAGGGGGAGTCAGAGCTTCAACATATAAATTTTCAGGGGGCATATTTCCTCTGTAACAACTTCAACTTGAAACCTAATATTTTGTTTTCAATGTATACTATTATGTTAAGCCAATCCCATTTTTATTTTATAAGGTTGGTTATAAGTGGCATCTGTACCCAAGTTCAAAACCACACTAAAAATATTAAAACCTTGCCTCCAAATTAATGCTTAGTGCTTATGTTTTATATCTTTAGGTTCTATACCTTGATTATTATATTTTTGAAATTTACAATGAGCAAAATCAAATTTAGAATGGCTTAGGAGGGGCGCCTGGGTGGCTCAGTGGGTTAAAGCCTCTGCTTTCGGCTCAGGTCATGGTCCAAAGGTCCTGGGATTGAGCCGGGCATCTGGCTCTCTGCTCAGCGGGGAGCCTGTCCCCCCCCCCCCCGCCCCCGCCTGCCTCTCTGCCTACTTGTGATCTCTGTCTGCCAAATAAATAAATAAAATCTTTAAAAAAAAAAAATAAAGAGAATGGCTTACGAAAAGAGAATATACTGGGGAGAATTCAGGGGTCGCTCAAAAACTGTCATTAGGACCTGAGGCTTTCCTTCATCATCTGTGCTTTTTCTTTTCTATCTTAAAATGGGTGTTTGTTCTCCTCAAGTGTGTATACAGGCAGCAGAAAATGGCAAACTCAGTCTGTGAGCCCACATTACCCTCCACCCATAGTGTCACCATCACCTACTGATGTCTAATGTCCTTGTACAGAGGGATTGTGGAGGTATGGAACAAGGGCTTTGCCGGGCACAGCTTCTGCAGGGATAGAGGTAGAAAGAAATAGTGCAAACCAGTCTCAGAGGGGCAGTTCTGAGGAAAAACAGGGAAACTACTGCAAAGCTGCATCATAATCTGCCTAATAAAACTGCATTGGGTTTAATTATACAAAGTCCAAATTAATAACAAAATTAGCATGTAGATCTAATAATTACTAAGTAGCAACTAATCAGAGGTAGTGACTTGTCTATCATAAAGGTAAAATTTGTGTATGGAATGACATCAGTTTGCTTTCAGTGTGGTTTTATTGGAATTTGATTTTTATTTTTTAATCTATTTAAAATTTCTTAATTTTCATTTTCGAAGTTTTTTTTAAATTTGTTAGAGAGAGAAAGCATGAACAGGGGAGGGGCAGAGGCAAAGGGATAAGCTGACTCCCTGCTGAGCAGGGAGCCCAGTGCAGGGCTCCATCCCAGGACAGGTAGATCATGACCTGAGTGGAAATCAGATGCTTCACTGACTGATCCACCCAGGTGCCCCTAATTTTTATTTTAAATTAAACTCTATGCTCAAAGTGGGGCTTGAGCTCCTGACCCCAAGATCAAGAAGTTGAAAGCTCTGTTGACTGAGCCAGCCAAGCACCCCTGGAATTTTACATTTGTTTTGATCAGTTGCATTTTTCTTAGAACAGTAACATTTTACCTGAAACATTTCTCAAATGACTGCTTTGCACAGAAAGTATAATACCGAAATAAATTAATTACTTTTGGAGGGAGACAGAGGTCACGTACATATAATTTTAGAAAAGAGATAAAATAAACTGTTTCATATTAGTGAAGACTTCTAAAATGATTAAACCTTTACATGAGTTTTCAAATTTAGATTCATTTCAGAATAATGGAAAGTAGAAATAAAAAGAATATGTTTATAAAACAAGTGTTACTTACATGCAGCAAGGTTTCTTTGCAGAGAGATTGAAAATTCCTGGTTATAAAAAGCAAGCCACCTATAATTCAAAAGGAATGCAAAAGCTATAAAATAAAATAGCCATTTAAAATATTTAATGAAGTGTGAACAAAGCTCGTGCTTTAAATCGTTGTCCCTTTCATTAATTTCTTCTCTAAAGACTGAACAATTAGGCTGAATGTTAAAATCATTGCAAAACTTAAATAGCACTTTGGAGAATAAGGCATTTTGAAGAAGGTGTTACTGCATAAGAACTGCAAACATGAAAATAATTTTATGTTATCACAGAAATCAAGGTATGTTTTCTGTTTTGGATGGGTAAAAAGAGAAGAGGGAAATTTTAAAAATAATAATGGACAGCAGAACCCTTACAAATATGCATTAAGAGAAACTAGCTAATATAGTCTGCTGTTTCAGGAACTCAGAGTTTCTTAAATGCTAAATCAAAGTCAATAGAAAATCAAAATGAGTAAAATATATCTAAGTTGCTTTTTAAATTTTTTTACCAGTATTTTGTAGTTAGTAATATGCTACTCTACTACAGAAAACAAACGAAATAGCTTGCTTGTCTTGGAAGCTTCTAATAGTGGAATATAAAAATGTATAGGAATTGGGGCACCTGAGTGACTCAGTCAGTTAATGTCTGCCTTCAGCTCAGGTCATGATCCCAGGGTCCTGGAATCAAGTCCTGTATCAGGCTCCCTACTCAACAGAAAGTCTGCTTCTCCCTCTACCATCCCCCAGCCCTGTCAAATAAATAAAATAAAATCTTTTTTAAAAATGTATGAGCACTGAAAGAAGATGCCACTTGTTCACGTCCAGAATTATGGGTGAAATATGACAATTAACATATGTACTGATTACTGAGAGAATTTAGAGAGGCTGCTCTCACAGTAGGATGAGTAGGTTTCCTAACCCCTTTTTCAATTTGGTGTGAATGTTTTGAATATTCTTTTACTGTATTACTTAGAGACTCTCACCTACATTAGTTAGATTTCTCCCATCCAAATACTAACCAGGCATGGCCCTGCTTAGCTTCCAAGATCAGAAGAGATCGGGTGCGTTCAGGGTGGTATGGCAGTAGACCATTAGTTAGATTTCTAATACTTTTGTTTTTTATATTTAGAATATCTTGTGATCTGGGCTGGATCAGTGGTCCAGCCTTTTATTTAATACTGTCTTCTGTTTAGGTCAGTTGCTCAGTGGGCCCTTTCTTGGTGCCTTTCTCTAAGGCAACAGTCTTCCTCGCTCTTCCTCCCCGTGCAGTTTTATTATTGTCTGTGACACACATCACTACCTTCACTAAGTTGTATATCTATTTATGATTGGTTTATGGCCTGTCTCCATTAGAAGGTAAACTCCAAGAGAGCAGGGGAACTGAAATCTATCTGTTCACAGCAGTCTCCCTCATACCTAGAATAATGCCTGGTAAATTGTCTTCACTCAGCAAATTTTTTTTTTTTAATTTTTTGTTTTTTATAAACATATATTTTTATCCCCAGGGGTACAGGTCTGTGAATCACCAGGTTTACACACTTCACAGCACTCACCAAAGCACATACCCTCCCCAATGTCCATAATCCCATCCCCTTCTCCCAAACCCCCTCCCCCCAGCAACCCTCAGTTTGTTTTGTGAGATTAAGAGTCACTTATGGTTTGTCAGCAAATTTTTGCAGAAGGGAAGGCTAAAGACACAAATCTGTATTTCCCTATTGGCTTGAAATTTTACGTTTATCACATAGCTTTCTGTATGTTGGTATTTCTGAGTCTCTTTTCATTTCAGGTCTATTTTTCTGCTTGTGCTATATTGTTTTAATGACTATAACTTTGAAATGTACTTTCATACTTAAAAAAACAAAGTGTGTCCTTCATTTCTTTACTATTTCAACTATATTCTGACTCTGACTCTTCAAATATATCCTGACTCATATTTTTATTTCCAGGTTAAGCTTTAGAAAAATTCTGTCAGCATTCAATAAGCTACCTATTAGATAAATGTCAAGTTTGTAAATGAATTTGCTTCTTTAAATACTGGTTCTTCTAACTCCAGATGAAGGATAACATTCCACTTATTTGTATTATTTTATATCTATTGAATTAGCTCTGTAATTTTTTAATATATGTCCTTTACAATTCAAGTTAAGTTACTTTTGTGGCCTTTTTCCCCCTCTTTTTAATAGGGTGCGTTTTACAGCATTTCCCCCTGACTATGGGAATAGTGTAGTGCTTCAGTAACTTTTAAAATTCTTCCACTTATATTAACATATTTAAGTACTACAGCTCTTTTAAATTAATGTTAGTAAAACATTGATATTTACTAGTGTGGTGTCAAGTGGTCAGGACTGCCTGAATTTTCTGCTAGCCTCACCACTATTGTCTGTCAATAGTGGATAAGATGTTTTTGGTGGAATGTTTCTACCTTTCTTAGTATTTTTAACCTTCCTCTCTCATAATTGATATTGTGATATTTAAAAAAAAATAAATAGCTGTTTCATTTTACTGCTCTTAAGAAGGGTAGCTGAATGTCAGTTTTCAGAATCAGAATAGAGTTTGGGTTGAAATACTCCTTGTCTGACAGACACTTCTCAAAATTTAAGATATTAAGTTGATGATTCTTATTTTGAGCATAGATAAACTTTATTCTCTAATTTGTACTTTTTATTCATTTCACCAGCGTCTGAGAATTCAGGAAGGATGTGAAAAGGAGACAGTGTAAGCTTGTGCTTTTACCTTGTCTTTCTTGGGCATAAATATATGACATGGCTTCTTAATAGTCAAGGAACAAAAATGTCCTGATTCATAAGTAAAACAAACAAAAAATCTTTGATAAGTAATTTGATATAATAATCCAAACATTTTTTTATAAATAGTTTTCATCAATTGAGTTTAAGATACAGAAAATTTTCAAGTTATAAATATGCATTCTTCAAGCGTATCTGGGAGATATTAGTAACACTATTTAAATATAGTTTGAAAAACTAATGGTCAGTAAGTTCGTTGCCTTGAACACTTGGTAGAATGGTTTCTGCTTCATTCTTTTAGTTTCACTTTCTCTTCTTTATAGCTTTCTTTTCTTCAGCTTATAGTCACACTTAAAGTTTACCTATCCAAAATAATTTGTTCCTCAGACACTCAAACCTTCCCCAGTGCATCCACCCAACTTAAACAGCTCTCAGGATTCTTCTTCCTTTTTACTACCAAACTTCATCAGAGGAAGTGTCTACTTCTGTAGCTACGGGGTTTTGCCTGCTGCCCCTGCTGATACATTGATACCTGCCCCCTTGGGCCACAGATGAATTTCCAGTCGCCAAATCCAACGAATCTATTTCCATTGTCTTACCACTTACTCAGCTTTAGGCATTTGGCACTGTTGATAGTTCTCTCCTTTACAAAATTCTTTCCTCTCATCATTCTTAAAAAGTTTTTTAATTTCTTTTCAGTGTAACAGAATTCATTGTTTTTGCACCACACCCAGTGCTCCATGCAATCCGTGCCCTCCTTAATACCCACCAGCTGGCTCCCCCAACCTCCCACCCCCCGCCCCTTCAAAACTCTCAGACTGTTTTTCAGAGTCCATAGTCTCTCATGATTTACCTCCCCTTCCAATTTCCCTCAACTCTCTTCTCCTCTCCATCTCCCCATGTCCTCCATGTTATTTGTTATACTCCACAAATAAGTGAAACTATATGATAATTGACTCTCTCTGCTTGACTTATTTCACTCAGCATAATCTCTTCCAGTCCTGTCCATGTTGCTACAAAGTTGTGTATTTTCTCTCATTATTTTTACAGATATTAGTTTACCCAGATCCTCCTCAATAATCCTTCCTTCAAGGTCTCTTTCCATCAACCCTCTTCTACCATTTCTTAAATGATTTTCAACTACCACTGTGATGCATACCCATACAGATACACAGAGAGAGACACATTATATTGTTCATTCTACTGTCTAAAGATTGCTATTTGTGTATTCCTCAGTCATCATAAACTGAAAGCACCCAAGTGAAACTCAGATATTCTGCTTTTAGTCCATGTATTTCCCAAGTGAGTTAGACATCGATGCCACTTTTTCTCTGAAGCTACAAGTCTCAGAGTCATCCTATAAAGGAGGAAATGTGATCTCTGTGAGCATACCTTATCAAACCCTTGACAGTCTGACCGTTTGCTACATTTCTAGGCCTTCCATCACCCCGACTTCATTCTACACCCTTACTACAGTCTTCTGGTCTTAAATATGATGCTTTCTTCATATGTCTGTACATTTTACTTTGCTTTTCTCATGTCCTGAAATACATTTTCCATTCTTCTGTATCTGTAGAGGTAACACTCAAATGTCAGAATGCAGTTCAAATACAGTCTCATCCAAGTAATACACACTTATTTCTGTATGATCCATAGTACTTGGTCTGTGTTGCCATTTTATAACTCATTCGTTTGTATTTATTGAGATTTATGCCTGTTTCTCCTTATCCCCTCACCCAGAGTCACTAAAATCCCTTGAGGGCAGGAATAATATCTTGTGTTAGTGTGTTACATAAACAACAAAGTTTGGCTAAATAATAATAAATCAATAAAGAAGGGTAGAAAAAAGGGCAAACATTCAGTCTCATGCATGGGTTTAATCTAATTCCTTGGTTAATCTATACATTTCTATCATATATTTGGTTGCAAACTCTGGACATCATTGTCCATGCCAGTATAGTTTCCTAGGGCTACATCATGATGAATTTCATTTCTTAAGGTTTTATGATGGTCAATGACCAAAGTCATCCCTCTGATATCCTACATAGTAGAAGGATCTTATTCTGCCAAAATGTGGTGCAGAAAATTCCACAAAATAAATGAATTGATGATAACATGGAAGTCCTCAAAAGAGCTCAAAATGCTCATTTTGTGATCTTCCCATCCCTATGATCTAAACCGTTCAAATGATTTTAAAGGTCTTTAAAAGTTAAAGCCAAAGACACGGTAAGGAAGACATTTGTTAAAGTTTGTCAGCAAGAGACTCTAAGACTAGATCGAATGTTCTATTTTCTGACCTTTGCTGGGTCATCCTGATGCTCCATACTGTCTCAGTTATAATTTGGAAACTTTTGCACAAATGGCAGTAGATTAAGAACACAGATAAAATATTTTCAAGACTTTTGAAAAGTTGCTTGAACTCCACTGAAAGCAGCTGTCATTAAGGCTCCAACAGGAAGAAGAAATAATGGTACTTGCAAGAAAAAAGTTCTAAAACATATAGAATATGAAGGGTGATATAGCACCGCTGGCACCATTATAGTCAAACTTGGCAACCATACCCTCAAAGTCTGGGAAGGGAATTTTAAAAAAATAGGTTGAAAATAGAATCCTAAAGATAAAATGTTTAAAAATACCTCAGTGGGACTGGTGAGAACAAAAGACCAAAGTTGCATGGGGTGGGAGTGCCGAGAAGCTGCCGTGGCGTTCACATAAGCACATCATCTCAGGCAGGAAAGCATGTGTGGCCGCCTGAGGAGGTGGCAGTGATAGAATTGAATTTCACGGAGCAGAGGCAAAAAGCTTATGCATTCAGAAACAAGATCACTAGAAATGCCTATGGACCCCACAGGGCCGGGTGAACAGGTAACCCAGGGCAGCATCAGGCAGGAAGCAATAAAAATAGGATTGGGTAGGGTAAGAGTGGTTGGCTGATGAAGACGTTGAAAGTTGAGTATAGGAAAAAATAGAACTCACCTGGAGTGCTGTTTACCCTTTCATCCAATGGAAGAAAAAAGCTAAGTCCATATCAAAAATCGCATAAAGGGGGAATAACTCAGTGGAGTAATTGTCCTTGTCCCTGGCAGAACCTATGTACCTGGAGCTGCTAGTCTCCTCACTTCTGCCTCCCTCTTCTGCATGAATAGGGTCATGGGTGTGCTTTCCAACCCCTAATGAAACATCTACTTTTATGTTTTTTCCACAGCAGCCAGCCTACGGGGTGGGCAGATCATAAGAGAATTATCACGACTCAGTGACTGAAGTAGGGGAAGATGAGGGAGGATGCAAAAATAGCTTCTAAGGTGATTATGGGGGTGATCGCGTGGTGGGTTGGATGAAGAGAGAATGATCTATCTACACCCCAGTGTGCTCAGTGATCTCTTCACTGTCAGATCTTACAGCCTTTTGATTGCCTTAGTTCTCCTTAGTATTTCTACAATGCTTGACCGCCTTACCTGAACTTAACTTCTTGAAAATATCTCCTTTCCTAGCTTATATAAGATGTATAATATCTTATATGGTAAGCTCCATAAGGACAGCCGTCATGGATGCTTTACTCTGTACAGTCCATCACAGAATGCCGGCCCGCCTGCCTGAGGAGATGAATACATGGGTGAATAAATGAAACATTTCAGCCATCTTCCTGACCGTTTCTTTCTGTTTCCACTGATACCTAATTTTGAGCTTACTAAAGTGATGAGATATACCATTTTGCTTGTGGGTATAAATGTGTGAGTTTATGTCATGAAAATCTGGGCTCTCTACCTAAATTATCACCACCATTTGATTATATCCCAAATGTATGCACCTAGAAAAAGGGGTCAAATATTAATTAGAGATATCCATTTATTATATATAGTCCTGTATTTTTAATTAACTGTCCACAGTGGTTGTTCTCTTTCTGCCATTAGATTTTAAGCAATTTGAAGAATAGAGCCACAGCTCATCCTTCTTTTCCCTACCCTTTAGGAACTAAACACAGAGCTAATCAGTGAGTTTTTGCTGATTAATCAATTGCTAGGAGACAACTTATTGCTCCTAGCTTTTTTTTTTTTTTTTTAATCATTTACCATTTAAGAACATTCTTCTTTCTTTTCCTTAAATTCAGGCAAGTAAATAGACCAGAACAATCTTTGGGTGCCAAAAAGCCGGTGGGTAATGCCCCTTTTTTCTTGCCCCTGTTACTTAAGACCTCTGGAATTCAGGGTCTGTTGTGTTGTAAGCAAGGCTCTTTTGTTTTCAATAACTTTTATTTTTTAGTCATTAGTTGACAGAGAGGAGCAGAGGGCAAGGGAAAAGCAGACTCCCACTGGGCAGGGAGCCCGATGCAGGACTCAATCTCAAGACCCTAGGATCATGACCTGAGCTGAAGGCAGGCACCTAAACGACTGAGCCACCCAGGCATCCCAAGGCTTTTTTTTTTTTTTTTTACCCCCAAGGCTCTTTTGATCAACATTTACTTACTTAGTATTCATGTAATACATGTTTATTAAATATCTGTTCTGAGCTTCATACTGGAAATGAAGTAGTGAATGAGGTAGATAGGTTTGGTCTCTGCTCACATGGAACATGTTGATTAGTGGTAAGTAAAAAAAAAAAAAAATTAAGAAAATGAGTAAATGAGGATTTTTAAAAATTCAGTTGAATGAAGGTTAAAAAAACAAAAATAGGATCTAGTAAATGGAAAGACTGAGTTAGGATTGTCAAGCAGTACCTATTTGAGAAGGTAACATTTATGCTGAGACTTGAAAGATGACTAACTGACCATTAAACAAACAAAAAAGAGCAGAAGCATGGCCATGTGGGAAAAGAAGCAACATGGCTGTATGTTCTTAGCCACAGATGAGAGCTTGGTGTGTACTGGGACCTGAGCGGAAGCTCCTCTGTTAGTGTATTATGGTCAAGAGGAGTAGGCTATAAGGTTGGAGAGATACATGCAGACAATTTATAAAATGTTCCTTGGTGTAGGTAAAGAATCCAGATTGTATTTGGAATGTGATATAAGGCCCTTTGAGACCTTTTAACAAAGGGTGCACATCATCCAAATTGTCTAAAAAAAGATTGCTTTGTTAAATTTTGGTTTTATGGGTGAATGCAATACATTAAAAAGTGTTTAGATTAAATTGCATGTTGCAAGCACACATTTAACGAAAAGCATGCATTCAGAGTTATTTGGTCTTAGGGCATATTTTACAAAGGCTAACGCTGGATTGGGAATCAGGATACCTGTGTTTCAATTATACTTCTCCTTATGCCTAAGTAGATGATGTTGTGCAAATCACCACTTTAGCCCTTGCTTTCTTAAACATTACTAAGCTGAATTTTATCCCCAAAACTCCTAGTCTCTTCAAGCACTGTAACTACATATATATATATATATATATATATATATATATATATATATATACACACACACATACACACACATATATATGACCAAGAAGATCAATCTGGAGAATATCTAGAAAATAGTAGAGTGTTACTGAAGACAATCATTCTTCAAATACTGGTTATTGCCTGAGGAAAAAACCAAGATAATTTATAAATATTACCTCACACTAAGCACAGGATTTATAATAAGTGCAGAATTTAGAATATTTCTGCTTTAATTCTGATTATTCTAAGCTAATCCTTTTAGTCACCAACTGTGTATTGAATGTTGAATGTGTGTATGAGCTGTGCTAAATGCCATGGATATGTAGGTAGAATAAGACAGAATATGTGACCCTGACAAGTACCTAGAGTAATAGGGAAGACAGACATGGGAACATAAGACGAAAATATAATGTGATTTTTATATATAAGTATGAGCTGAGTACTCTGAGAATCTGAACGAGAGACAAGCAGTTTGCTTAAGGAGAGGGCAAGGACATTGATAAACCTAAATCTACCAGTTTTCTGGTAGATTCATTTCAAATGTTAGATACAGTAAAGCCCAATCTAGTACTTTTTTTTAATAACAGTGTTATTAAGATATAATTTACATGGAATAAGTTCAGCAAGTTTTAGTATAATTTAGTGGATTTTTAGTATATTCATGGAGTTGCACAACTATCACCATTATGTAAATGCAGAATATTTTCATTGCCCAAAAAAGAAAACCCATACCTATTAGCAGTCACCTCCCCATGAACCCCTATACCCAACCCCTGGCAACCATTAACTTGCTTTCTGTCCCTACAAGTTTGCTGAATTTGGGCACTTAATATAAATGGACTCATATGATGTGTGATCTTTTGTGACTGGCTTCTTTCACTTAACATAATTTTTTTGTGGTTTGTCCATGGTGTAGCATGAAGCATATATCAGGATTCCTTTCTATTACTGGGTAGTATCCCATTGTATGGATATACCACTTTTGTTTGGCCATTCATCAGTTGATGGAAACTTGAGTTGTTTACACTTTTTGGCTATAATGAATGATGTTGATATGAACATTCACATACAAATTTTTCTGTGAGCATATATTTCCAATTTTCATGGTTATATAAACAAAACATAATAACTAGATCACATGATACTCTGTGTTAAACATTTTGCAGACAGGCAAACTGTTTTTCAAAGTGTTTGCACCATTTTATAATAATTAAATATGGACAAATATGGACAAAGAATGTATATAATAATTAAAATGGACAAAGAATGGGGTTTCTAATTTCTCCACATCCTTGCCTTATTATTCTCTATCATTTTTATTCTAGCTCTTCTAGTGGGTGTGAAGGATTTTATCATTGTGGTTTTGATGGGAAAATCTTGAGTGAATAATGAAATTGACTGTATTTTAGTGTGCTTATTTGCCATTATGTATCTTTTTCTAAAAAAAGATTTTATTTATTTATTTGACAGAGATCACAAGTAGGCAGAGAGGGAGGCAGAGAGAGAGGGGGAAGCTGGCTCCCTGCTGAGCAGAGAGCCCAGTTTGGGGCTCAATCCCAGGACCCTGAGATTGTGAACTGAGCCGAAGGCAGAGGCTTAACCCTCTGAGCCACCCAGGCACCCCACCATTATGTATTTGCTTTGGAAATATGTCTAATCAAATTCTCTGCCCATTTTATTGAGGATACCTGGGTGGCTTAGTTGGTTGAGCATCTGACTCTTGAGTTGGGCTTGGGTCGTAATCTCAGGGTCATGAGGTAGAGCTCTACATCAGGTTCCACACTCAGTGGGGAGTCTGCTTGAGATTTTTTCTCTTCCTCTCCCTATGCCCCCCTCTCCTGCTCTCTCTCTAAAATAAATAAATCTCTAAAAAAATTTTCTGCCCATTTTAAAATTGGGTTATTTCTTTTTTTATTGTCACTTCAGATTTTTTATTGCTAGAGTATAGAAATACATTGATTTTTGTGTATTGATTTTTGTATACTAAAATCCTTGCTGAGTCTTTTATTAGTTCCAATAAGTTTTTTATAGCTTCCTTAGAATTTTTTGCATATAAGATCATGTCATCTGCAAATAGAAATAGTTTTACATTATTCCTTTCTACCCTGTATGGATGATTTTTATTTATTTTTCTTGCCTAGTTTCCTAGACTAGATCCTCCAGTACAATTGTGAACAGATGGGATAAGAGTAGTCATCCTCATCTTGTTCATATCTTAGGAGAAGGACTCAAACTTTCTCCAGTTAGCTGTGGGTTTTTTATAAATGACATTTATCAGATTGAGAAAGTTTCCCTCTATTTCTAGTTTACTGCATGTGTTTTGTGATGAAAAGTATTAGATTTTGTCAGTTGCCTTATCTGTATCATTTTCTGTGATCATGTGGTTTTTGTTTTTATTCTTTTAATATGGTAAATTACATCAGTTGACTTTCAGATAGTAAACCAACCTTGCATTCCCATGCTATTCTACTTGGTCATTTTATGATTCTACATAATCTACATAAATGATTCTACATAATCATTTTTATGTGTTGCTATATTCATTTTCTTAGTAATTTGTTGATGATTTTTTCACTTACATAAGGAATATTGGTTTTTATTTTCCTTTTTGGATCATGTCTTTACTTTTGGGATCAGGGAAATATTGTTTTTCTGCTATTTTATTTATTTCTGCTCTTGTTTTTATTATTTCCTTCCTTCTGCTTTCTTTCAGTTTAGTTTTCTTTTTCTACTTGGAAACTAACTCCTTGTCTTCTGGTTTTCATTGATACTTCTGGGAAAGCTGGTTTTGATGCTACTGTGAAGCTAGGAAGAGAAGAATGGGAATAGAGCCAGTAAAAATGCCACAAAGTATACTTTCCTTACCAAGATTCAGCCTTTTTCTTTTCTTTTCTTTCTTTCTTCTTTTTTTTTTTTTTTTTTTTTTTTTTTATAATTGCTCCTCGGATTCTTGCAAGCTGTGTTAATTTCCAGAGTTTTGAAAAAACTGACTTTGGCAAGTTTTGCCAGTGTTCTCATTGCTTTAAAGGCAGATCCTAATTCTGTAGTCTAACAGTGCTTCTCCCTGTAATGTCTATTTGACTGTATTTGAAAGAAGAACAGTCCAGGGCACTTCGGTGCCTTGTGGATTAAGCCTCTGCCTTTGGCTCAGGTCATGATCTCAGGGTCCTGGGATTGAGCCCTACATTGGGCTCTGCTCAGCAGAGAGCCTGCTTCCCCTTCTCTCTCTGCCTGCCTCTCTGCCTGCTTGTGATCTCTCTCTCTGTCAAATAAATAAATAAATAAATAAATTCTTAAAAAAAAAAAGACCAATCCAAAAAATTTTGAAAAGGCATTAGTTTTACATCTATGTGGATACAAAATAGATGATGCTATGATGTAGATGATGATTGAAATTCTTCTCAAATGCCTATTATGTAGAAAATAAAATATGCTTGATGGTCATTTGGTGATGTGTTCCAATGACAAGGGACCCTGATAGTTGTCATACAGTGGGAGTCCTGGTTATTTTTGCTCTAATGAAGAAATGCTAATGTGTTCACAGATTTAACTAAAATATTTGATTTTATTAACTGAGCTGAATCCATTAAATCTTTAAAAGATTGCCTTTTGTGAAAAGTGCATATGCCAACACACACTTTGGGGTGTAGTGATGGTAGCTGGTATTATAGACATGGCTAGAGACAAAAGGCATTCACCAGGATTGCAGCAAGACAGCCAGCTGCCGTCTTCTTCTGTTAGTGTTCATTATCCATTTTTAGCCCTGCCTATGTTAATATTCAAATATTTTGATTCAGTTATTCACACAATTTCATTCTAATGGGAGCATGTTAAGGCTGAGATGTATTTCAAGTCACAGCAATGTTGATAGACATAATTTGGTTTTTGTGACTGAGTAATGAGCAATTGCCATTATAGTGGACTGCTGAAACTGCACTTTGCTTCTTGATATGGTATATGGTTCTTCTCTACATGTGATTCTTTCCATCTTTCCAATTGGAAAAGAAAAATCAATATTCTGTGATTTATAGAATCAAAAATATTACATAGGCTAGAAAAAAGGTGTTGAAATAAAGTAATGTAAAAAAGTAGTGTGGTGGATGTGCACAGAACATTACAATTCATTTATTGAAAACATACTTAGGAGCACTTACTTTACAACTGTCAGGAATTGTTCTTGATTCTGGGGATAGAACTTTGAATGAGACAGATAAAAATCCCTGTCCTCCCTCCTGTTGCTTGCTTTCAATGGAGGAGAGTCATGATAAATAGGTTAAATATATAGTTTATTAAATTTTTAAAATATAATAAGGAGAAAAATAAAGAAGAAAGGCTGCAGGGAGTATTGCTGTGGGGTGTTGCAATAATATAGAGAATAGTCAGGAAAGTAGTTAACTAAGAAAGACAACTATCATATGATCTCCCTGATATGAGGAAGTGGTGATGCAACATGGAGGCTTAAGTGGGTAGAAGAATAAATGAAACAAGATGGGATTGGGAGGGAGACAAACCATAAGTGACTCTTAATCTCACAAAACAAACTGAGGGTTGCTGGGAGGAAGGGGTTTGGGAGAAGGGGGTGGGATTATGGACATTGGGGAGGGTATGTGATTTGGTGAGTGCTGTGAAGTGTGTAAACCTGGTGATTCACAGACCTGGGGATAAAAATATATGTATATAAAAATATATGTTTATAAAAAATAAAAAATTAAAAAAAATAATAAAATTAAAAAAAAAAAAAAAAACTATCCTCCAGGGCCAGGTTCCAACATCCTCAATCATATTGAAGAATGACAAAAACAAACAAACAAAATTCTAGAAATAGTACTTTGAAGAAAATTCGTGGGACCTTGGTGCAAAGAGTAAAGTATCAAAGAGCTTTGCAATTTATCGCACGTTTCAAAACTCCTTCTGTTTTGGAGCACCTCAAACGACTTAGCCACCAACTCTTGGTTTCAGCTCAGGTCATGATCTCATGGGTCATTAGATGGAATTCCGTGTGGGGCTCCCCACCCTGGAGGAAGTCTGCTTGATTCTCTTCCTCTCCCCCCCCAACTTGCTCTCGTTCTAAAATAAATAAGTCTTGAAAAAAAAAAAAAAAAAAAGAAAGTAACATTTCAGCAAAAATCTGAAAGAATTTTCTAGGCAGAGGGACCAGCAAATGCATCATCCACAAAATGGGACTGTGCCTGGAATAATCTAGGAACACCAGGGCAGCCTAAGTGCCTGTGGCAGGATCAGGGGGCAAAGGTAGCAGGAGATAAGGCTAAGAAGTTCAAGAATGGCAGATCCTTGTTGACCGCTGGAAGGACTTTGGATTTTGTTCTTTGCTAAATGGAGAGCTACTGTAGAGTTTGGCCAGAAATGTGACATGACCTTATGCACATTTTAAGCAGATCATATTGACTGCTATGCTGAGCATGGCATAGGGCAGAAATAGGGACATCACTTAGGAGCTATTGCAGTAAAATCAGTGAGAAATGACCTTGATAAGGGTAGTAGCGGTCTAGGTTTTAAAGATTTGTTGGATTTTGGATATATTTTGCAAGTAGAGCTGAAACAATGTCCTTACAGATAAAATATAGAGTGTGAGAAAAAAGAGTCAAAGATGACTAACTTTGGGGGGGGGGGCTTGAACAAATATAAAAGTGGAATTTCCACTTACTAAGATAGGGAAGACTTTTAAAGGGACAGATTTTGTGTGTGGGTGGGGAGGTTGGAATATCAGGAGCCTGATGTTGGACATGTTAAATCTGAGATGCCTGTTAGATATCATAAATGGAGGGGTGGGATAGGCAGTTATATACACAGATCTAGAGTTTAAGGAGACATCTAAGCTGGAGGTGTACTTTGAGAGTTACCAGTATACAGAAAGCATACCCTGGTAGAAAAGGGTAGTGATCCCAGATGTGAGTCTTGAGGCACTATACCATTTAGACACTGGAAATAGGAGGAAACCCAGTGCGTGTAGTGTCCTAGAAGTCAAGAGATGAGTGTCTCAAGGAAAAGAGTGAGCAGGTAAGGACTGAAAATTGACCGTTTTGTTTAGCAATATAGAAATAAGTATTTGATTTGGGCAGATAATCTCCCCTAAAATGGGGAGTCTATCATTTCAAAGAATTCTACTCTATATTTCAGAATGCTGCTAAACATTTTAAAGGATGATAGAAAGTGTACTGAAGTAGAATTAACAATCAGTCATTGAGCAAGAAGTCCTTTGCTGGCTCATTAGGTGATGTACCTGATCTGATAAGATAGTAATTCAGAGGGGACAGTGGGATTCACACCTATGTGAATGGTATGAATGGTGTGGTTGTACCATTGAGTTCTGGTGTGAGAGGTAAAAACTTATTACAATTTTACACCAAAAAATCTATTTTTTTGCATTTTTGTGTTTGAGGTATGAAAACCCTTTGAGCTCTCAGAATGGAAATATGTATATAAATTTGGAGTGGAATCCAGTTTGTATTTGTGTCATACATGTATGCTCTCAGAAAAGTATTCTTGGCTTTTAATTCAAATTTTGATGTACATATTTAACTATTTATTATATCGGAGATTCCAGATAGATTTGCAGTCAACACAAACCTTGGTAAGCAATGAAGTCACTAGTACTTGTTTTGTTCACTTGACATGTTCTTTTTCTAAAAAAGTATGGATCGGATAAGAAAATTCAAAGAGGAAAAGCATGTGAAATTATTTCGTAATAGAAAAAACCTGTGCACATATTAGGTTGATTCCTACAGAAAACCCTTGTACTTTTTTTGTTTGAGGAAATCTGTGATACGGATAATACAATAGTGAATAATCAAAATGTTAATTATTAATTTTGTAATGTAATGTGAACGGGTATAGACCTGATATTCTGGAGAACTATTCCACCTTGGTAATCTGACTGAAGAAGCTGGAAAGTTAATTGAAATGTCTTCCCTTTCCAGGGTGCCTGGGTGTTTCAGTCACTTAGGCATCCAACTCTTGATTTTTGACTCAGGTCATGATCTCAGGAACATGAGATGGAGCCCCCCATCAGACTCTATGCTCAGTGGAAAGTCAGCTTGAAATTCTCTCTCTCCCTCTTCTCCTCCCCCTGCTCTTTCCTTCTGTTGCTCTCTATAAAATAAAGTTTTTTAAAAAATTATCTTCCCTTTCCTATTCTTTTGGTTTCTGTGTTCTTGGCTCCCTGGAGAGAGATCATGGGTGATATGTCTTTGCAGGGGGTTGAGAGTGAGAGGATTTTATCAAGTTAGTCTTTGAAATCTGGTTTGTTGAAGTTCTTTACTATATAGACATGCTAATTTGCATATATTGCTCAGGTCCTTAGTCCTAATGTAATGTTCTCCACTGTCTTCTAAGATTTTTGATGGTAGGGGCACAACTTATTTAAGTTTGTTTTTCCGTATACTATTTGTCTCTGAGCTGAGTTGTGCCAGATCATCCATCAATTCGAGAACTGATAAAACACATTCCTGAAGAGTTTAAGCTTTAGAGAACAAAACTAGGATCGGAATCCTGGCTGCATCCCTTCATGATAAGTCTCTCAATCCCTCAGAGCCTGTTTTCTTACTTGAAAATGACATTATATTTATTCAATATAATATCTCAAAGTCAGTCCTATATATAACGCTTATTAATATAATATGGCAATCAATTCATAATTAATAATCACCACTAATAATGTAATGACACTCCATGATAAAAGTTGCACTCTCAGCAGACCATTTCTCCTACGTTCTTTGGAGGTGCTGGAAATAATAAAATGCCCGCATCGCAAAATCCTTTTCAAAAAGTCTATCCAAAGCCAGAGTAAACTTTGAAATCACAAAACAAAATTTTCCTTGCTTAAAACTGGGGGAAAACCATTCAGTTTTCGGATAGCCTGGGACATGCTATAAATCCTGGTCTTGACCCACTCAGCCTCTTCAGTACTGTGTTCCAGCAGCCCTAGCCTTCCTTCTGCTGCCTTAATGTGCCACAAAATTTTTTCCTGCTTCAGGATCTTGACTGTTGCTAGGGACCATCTCACTTTCCATCCCAGCCTCCATCTACTGGTCAGCTCCTGCTCCTCTTTCCCTTCTCATCTTGAGAGTGCACTTGACATTTCAATGATATATGGGGTGTGTGATGGCATGCCTATGGGTGGAGAAGTCAGGAATGCTGGAATCCTCTTCCCACGAAGTTCCCAAGGAATGACAAATGACACATGACACATGAGAAAAGACTGCTGTCTCATTTAAGGACTAGTACTGGGTATCCCCAAAGAAGTATTTGGTGAAGCAAATTGGAGAAGATGGGTTAGACTGAAAAAGAGAGTGGAAGTAAGATGCCCAGACCTCTCAGAATGGGTTCTGTCTCAATTTACCACTTCTCCGTAAGAACTGAGAGTTTAGGAATGTTTGACCTCATAACGTCTCACCATATAAGAAAAATTTAGTGTTTATTCGCTGTGCTGAGGTGAGGCTCAAATTCAAAAATCCTAAAAGCAATAAAGGATAAAAGATTCTTTGTGCCTAGGACCCAATCAGTGCCATATAATAAGACCACTGGTTTCAGATTTCTTTTCTTATAATCTAGTGATAAATGGATGCATAGATAGGCAGATATTTTCCTTTCCCTTCCATCATCCTTATGGAAATCTTCCCCTGCTCCCTTATATCCCTAAACACTGGAATCTGTGTGCTTTTATCATCAGGCCTTGCCAAATGGGTCTTACTGACTTTCTGGGGAATAGCTGTCCACACTGCTCATTGAAATCTTGGAGAAGGTGAATCCCCTTGAAAGTTCCTATTTTTCTTTCCATTTAGTGTGGTGAACCAACCCCCAAATTCTTAGTGCATTCTGCCAGCCACAATGCAGAGGGTCCTGAAGTATCCCAGCTTTTCCTTAAGGGAGCCCAGGACTGACATTTGTGCTCTCCTTTTTCATCAGGGAAAGTACTCTGATTCTACTCCACTAGAACCCTAAGGAGAACGAATCCATTAAAATTGTGTCCGTCCAGTTTTTTGAGAGCAGATATCAAGATGGGATACAAAGATTTATTAGGGGAAATGCCTAGTGTGAGAGAAAAGAAAGTTTAAAAAGGCTGGGAGAGTCATTAGATGCAAATCTGACCTTTAGTGAATGATAGAAGAGAGGTAGAGAGGGTTAGGTGGAAATGTCTTAGATTGCTGTGTTGTCTACAGAAGGTTCAACAGAGGCTGTCAGATTGCTTTTAAGCTCACATCTGTGGTGAGGTGAGGTGGATACCTTTTCTCCTAGGAATGGGTTGGGCTTCGTACCTCTGCCTTGCTCAGTGATTGGCTAGGAGGAGCCCATGTGAGGTGTGTTCTCCACACAAGTGGTGATGGCTTTTTCAAAGCCCTAAAGATGGCGCTTTTGGTCAGTTACACTTTCTACTCCAGCACTTACCATGAGGGGCAACATGACAGTGGTGAGGAGGGGGCTCTGGCTCTCTACTACTGCATTAATTTTAATCCCAGCCGTACCACATAGTATCTTAATGTTGGGCAAGTCACTTTCCTTTGCCATGCCTCCATTTCCTCACTTCCTCACTTCCTCTATGAAGTGAGGAAAATAATACTGCCTATCATTATAATATTTAAATGAGTTAATATATGTAAAGCCTTAGAAAAGTGCCTGGCACATAGTAAGTACTCAAGCACACTACTAACAGAATGAACTTGTGCAAAGGTACGTAAACTCACACTCTTATTTTTTTTTTTTTATCTCATGATGACAGCACATATGCCACGTGGCTCTTGTTGAAATTAAGTGAGATAATTTTATATAAAGCTCCTAGAATAGTACCTGGTATGGGATAAGCCTGAATAAATAGTAGATAACATTTGTTGTTATCAGAATCAGCAGCAGAAGCAATGTTAGCAGGATTCTCATTATAGCTTCTTTTTTCTACACAAGCATTCTTTTTCTAAAAGTAAACCCTGTTCAGTTAATAACCATTCTTTCTGTTGCTGAGTGCCCACATTGAGTGTGATACTGTTCTAAGTACTGAGGTTGTTTTCTTTTCAGTCCAGGCTGTTCCAGATCTATTTTCTAATTAAAACTGTAGAGAATATGATAAGGTACATGCTTTAGTCTTCTCTAATTTGGCTTCACTTGTAAAAACATGTCCATAAGTATATAAAGGTTAATGGTCTTGCTCCATCTTACATCATAAAGAGCTGGCTCACTTTGGATTGGAATTGTCTCTTAATTCTTTCCTCAAGAAAGCTTTAAATGTGAGACCATTTCTAGCATGTTCCAGGGTATTATGTACATGTACATTATGAAATTATTTATTTCAATGTAGAAGAAACCTTAATATTCAGTGCTTAATAAATTTGTTTTTTGCTATTGAAAATTAAACACTCCATTATGTATACCTAAAGAAATTCTTATTTAATAAATACATATTAAAACCTCAAAGAATGCTGTTGTAAGGACTTTTAGTATTGGAACTGACAGATTTTCATGATTAAGACTTGTCAGTGATATACTCAATGTAGTGCATAATGAGGCTTTTAAAACATTTATTAAGTCTATACTATTTTCCAGTACTTGAGGAAATACAAAAGTGGCATAGACCCTGCCCTTGATGTACTTATCCAGACAAATAGATAATCACAGTAGCAGGCAGTAAGCTTAAGCCCAGGATATCTGGTATACAAAGAAAGGGACACAGTGTCATTTGACATTAAAGTTGTGAGAGTATTAAGAACAAAATACCCCAAATGACAGGATCAAACTTAATTTCTCTCTCAAGTCCAAAAAGAGTTCAGTAATCAATCTAGGAGGTGTACAGTGCCTCGCAATGTCAGGAGCTCAGGCTTCTCTTATCCTATTGCTCCTGGATGTATAGCTTTCTTTCCCAAGGTCACTTCTGGCTGCTCATGTAGTTATCATATCTGCACTGGCCATCAGAAAGGAAGAAAAAGAAAATACCAGACTCAACTTCACTTTTGAAAGTAATTCCCAGAAATTTTATATAGTATATATGCATTCATCCCCTTGACCAGAAAGTGGCCACATGGCCAAACCTTTGTGCAAATGGAGTTTGCAAATACAATCTTTATACCAAACCATCATGTGCTTGGGTGAATGATAGGTCATCTTACAGTGAAAGAGGAAACGAATAGGTATTGGAGGACAACTAGCAATTCTGCCGTAAAACCCAACCCAACAGAAGTGGGTGTAGAGGAAGCTATCAAGTATTATTAATTAAATTATTAATAAAATAATATTACCAATGTATGACATTTTAACTTTTTAGCTATATTGACTTTCAGAAAGCAATTACAGAAAATTCACTAACTGAAAACTCACCCAACAAAATTTCAAACATTGACAACAAGACATTTAAGTTTTTTGCAAGTAAAAATGGAACAGTGTGGAGCATGTTGTAGTATATCTTAGATGTTCTCCCAATAAGATAGAGTCTGATGTTTACCTTGTTCAAACTTTTTGGGCATTAGTATTATTATCTTCCCTGAATTATTATATGTAAGTGTTTATGGAAGTAGAAAGGCTTATGAGGATAGTAGGTAATCTGTCTTTCTAGCATATTCCAATGTATTGTATACATGTACATTATTACATGTATTTATTGCAATATAGAGGAAAAACTTAATATTCAGTGCTTTAGTGTGTTGTTGATAAATCCAGTCAAAATACCTACTAATGAGTTGAATAAGCATTAAATAATCAAGTAATTCATTTCTTAGATGCTTTATACTATGCAGGAATTTTTGATGGATTTGTTGTATGTTTAAGAAAGCTTTATTATATTTGGTAACTTTGGGTTTTTTTTGAGGGATGGGGATTCTTTCTTATATTTTTCCATTTAAAATACTAGAAGACATACTCACTTTGTCTGAAAATCTACAGTCCAATGCATTTGCAGGAAAATATTTGATGGATAAAGAGGAATACCTTTCATTAGTCCTAAAATAGAATGGAGTGGAAAGGAGACAGACTAGAAAAGACTTTGTTTTCAATAATATACTCTAGGGGCACCTGGGTGGCTCAGTGGGTTAAAGCCTCTGCCTTCGGCTCAGGTCATGATCCCAGAGTCCTGGGATCAAGCCCCACATTGGGCTCTCTGCTGAGCAGGGAGCCTGCTTCCTCCTCTCTGCCTGCCTCTCTGCCTACTTGTGATCTCTCTCTCTCTGTCAAATAAATAAATAATATTCTAAAAAATATATATACTCTAAATGTAATGTGGAATACCGAACAGCTATTTTTCTAAGTGACATTAAACACACACACACACACACACACATCCAGGTACTTGTAAATGTACCAATTTCAGTTTCTTCATTCACTTGAATTTGACTTCTTACTTATGCATGAATTCTCCCTCTAGAGGAATAGTTGAGAATTGCAGGCTATTTTTTTAAAAGAACAGCTCTGTTTGGAGATTTTGAGTTATTTTGCTTTCTAGAGAGAAATACAACAAAGAGAAGACAGGAACTTAATCTTAGGGTTTTAATGTTAATTTGTCCAACTCATTTAAAAGACTCTTATATGTGGAAAATCCAAAAGACTCCACTCCAAAACTGCTAGAACTTATACAGGAATTCAGTAAAGTGTCAGGATATAAAATCAATGCACAGAAATCAGTTGCATTTCTCTACACCAACAGCAAGACAGAAGAAAGAGATATTAAGGAGTCAATCCCATTTACAATTGCATCCAAAACCATAAGATACCTAGGAATAAACCTAACCAAAGAGACACAGAATCTATACTCAGAAAACTATAAAGTACTCATGAAAGAAATTGAGGAAGACACAAAGAAATGGAAAAATGTTCCATGCTCCTGGATTGGAAGAATAAATATTGTGAAAATGTCTATGCTACCTAAAGCAATCTACACATAATGCAATTCCTATCAAAGTACCATCCATCTTTTTCAAAGAAATGGAACAAATAATTCTAAAATTTATATGGAACCAGAAAAGACCTCGAATAGCCAAAGGGATATTGAAAAAGAAAGCCAACGTTGGTGGCATCACAATTCCGGACTTCAAGCTCTATTACAAAGCTGTCATCATCAAGACAGCATGGTACTGGCACAAAAACAGACACATAGATCAATGGAACAGAATAGAGAGCCCAGAAATAGACCCTCAAATCTATGGTCAACTAATCTTCGACAAAGCAGGAAAGAATGTCCAATGGAAAAAAGACAGCCTTTTCAATAAATGGTGCTGGGAAAATTGGACAGCCACATGCAGAAAAATGAAATTAGACCATTTCCTTACACCACACACAAAAATAGACTCAAAATGGATGAAGGATCTCAATGTACGAAAGGAATCCATCAAAATCCTTGATGAGAACACGGGCAGCAACCTCTTCGACCTCTGCCGCAGCAACATCTTCCTAGGAACAACGCAAAAGGCAAGGGAAGCAAGGGAAAAAATGAACTACTGGGATTTCATCAAGATCAAAAGCTTTTGCACAGCAAAGGAAACAGTTAACAAAATCAAAAGACAACCAACAGAATGGGAGAAGATATTTGCAAACGACATATCAGATAAAGGACTCGTGTCCAGAATCTATAAAGAACTTAGCAAACTCAACACCCAAAGAACAAATAATCCAATCAAGAAATGGGCAGAAGACATGAACAGACATTTCTGCAAAGAAGACATCCAGATGGCGAACAGACACATGAAAAAGTGCTCCATATCACTCGGCATCAGGGAAATACAAATCAAAACCACAATGAGATATCACCTCACACCAGTCAGAATGGCTAAAATCAACAAGTCAGGAAATGACAGATGCTGGCGAGGATGCGGAGAAAGGGGAACCCTCCTACACTGTTGGTGGGAATGCAAGCTGGTGCAGCCACTCTGGAAAACAGCATGGAGGTTCCTCAAAATGTTGAAAAAAGACTCTTATATTTAAAAGAGTAAGAAATTTTTATTAAATGTTTAATGTTCATAACTAACAAATTTTAGGTCTAATTTATAATATAGAACAGTGTCATACTTATGTGTTGTATATAAATAGCACAGTGTGTTTCTAACATAATCAAATTTTTCATATATTTTATAGTTTTATATAATTCATATATAGCTTCAGTAAATTATTATAGTATTATATAACTGTGGGGGTTTGGGTTATTATTTTAATGTGACTAGGATTAGTTATTGAAAAATCTAAACTTATAATGTGTTTACTGTAGCAAAATATGACTTGATTTGATGTGTCCAGTATACATCATTAGGGTTTCTCTAAGGTATTTATCACAAAAGTCAGGATGCAAAAGATAATTTTTACTTATTAATCAGCTTTAAAAATGTATTGGCATGTTTATGAAGTGAATTTCCTTAACTTGACTCTTAATTATATCTATCACTCCATCTCTCTTTCTGCTTATAAATTTATGATTTTTCTTTCTCCCTTTTCCACTTCGTTTCTTGTTACAATATTTGTCCATCTTCTGTTTCCTATGATTTCTCTACAAATTCGTTTTACCTTTATTCTAGAAGTTTTCTTTAGTTAGATGTACTCCTGATTCTGAGTCCAATAGACAAGTTTTATCCCAGTTTGCGCACAATTGTTATGTGTTGGATTCTCATTTGTGAAAGAAATGCTGATCTTGAACTCATAGTGTTATTGTGAAGATTAAATAAAGAGTGTAAATGCCTGACATACTAAAGCCACTCAAATAGTATTTGTTACTTTCATTAATATTTTAATTCCATGACTTCCATTATCTTTGTCAGTATCTCCAAGCTAGCCGTGATTTAATGTGGAAAAGGACTGCTTAGGGCCTCAGTATCCGAGGCATGGGTTATTGGTAGGCATCTTGGAGCCTGGCTACATTTTTTCAAGAAAAACAGTAGTATTTTCTTATTTACCTAGAGCAAAGAGGCAGTGCTTTGTGTCTGAAAGAGCACAGGTATACTCATATAGGATCCTCTTACAAAACTTTTATGGTTCTCCATTGCTAACTGGACAAAGTATGAACACCTTAGCTTGACATTGTAAACTCTCCAAAATTCTGTCCTTAACCTACTTTTCTCCCTTTATTTTCCACTACTCTCTTTAACTAAGAAATCATCTACCTGTTTGGGGTCTAGTATCGGTTTCAGGAAGTCCTCAAATCTCAGGAGTTATATAAAATAGTGTATATAGGAATATATGTGCATTTTTTGGCCAAGAAATTGGTCTACATTTTTGCTGTTCCTTCCTTCCAGGAGCAGTTTAAATGACTTCTATATAAAATCTGATCTGATCAACAGAAAGATCATTCCCACCCTCACTCCACCCTATCACCCAAAAAACCTGTTTAGTATTTTTAGTTATTACTTAAAGACACTTTTTGCATTCTAGCTGGTATTGCCATTTTATGAATTCATGTCTTATCTCTTTAAAAAAATTTCTAAGTCCTTTGAGAACAGAAGTCATTTCTAAATTATTTTTGATTCTCCCAAAACTTTTATTTTCCAGTAAAATATGTTCATCTTAGAAAATTTAGAATATATGGAAAATGAGGTAGGAAAATAATTCTCATCTGTCCTCTGTAGTTTAAGCTCTAAGTTTGATGAATGAATGAAGATTAATACATTTATGAGTTTTTCATTATACATATACAAATGAATGATTTAAAATATATCCATGTGTCTTTGTTCAACTTTAGATAGGCACATTTTTTTTTATTGTAAAAAGTGGCTTCGTAATTTTCTATGCATTCTAAGACCAAATTGGCATTTTGTTGGCTTATTGGCTACTACATGAAATCTGCTTTACAGCATAAATGGTTGAACCCAGAGCCTGGGCCCAGGAGACCTTGTGGTTCCTTAGCCTGGAAGACTTATATTGCCAAATAGGTCATGTGGCCTCGTGGCGGGGCAAACAATCTCTGCTTCTCTGCAGGGGCAACCACGAGGGTAAGTTATATAAAATGATCAATTTGACCACATGTCTAACACCAAAACTCTTAAAGAATAATACAACACATATAACAGGAAGCACTTGGAATGCCCTCAGAGAACGTAAATAATATAAATCAGAGCAGTTTTGTTATTTCCTGACAATAAAGCTAATGTAAATATCCTCTTTTGTCATGGACTGCAGTCTCATCTCCTTTTAAATTATTAGAAATGAACTAAAAAGATCATTCTGTACTTAGCTCAGAAATTTATACTTGCTAACCTCTTCATTAATGAAAGCCACCTTTGATAGCTAGCTTCTTACTATCATTAAGTTAACACATCAGACTATATCGTGTGCCTTAACTAGTCCAATGACAATTACTTTAATTTTTGTGTATTTTTTTCTTCATGAGACTAGAAGAAATTAGAAACCCAAGGATTATCATAATTACTTTGTACAAGTTAGATTTTGGGATACTTATTTCATAGATGCTAAAGGTAGTATCAATAATCGTGGTCTTGATTTTTATCTTTTGCTGTGCTGTTGAGGCAGTAAGAAACATCAGTTTTGATTTTCATATGTATTTGTCTTTGTTCGGTAAGGACAATATGAAAAATTACTTACCTTTTGAATTCAGATTAAAGAAAAGTTTAATGGTTAAACAGTCACACACTAGGGTGTCAAGGCTATCAAATTGTGATAAAATGGAGGAAGATATTCCAGATTCTGATTGGATGTGTTAAAGTACAGTGATTATAATGTATCTAAGTAGTCACCAATAATGAGTCTGATCTGATCTTGTAAAATTAACTTCGGGGGCACCTGGGTGGCTCAGTGGGTTAGGCCTCTGCCTTCGGCTCAGGTTATGATCTTGAGGTCCTGGGATCTAGCCCCTACTTGTGATCTCTGTCTGCCAAATAAATAAATAAAATCTTTAAAGAAAAAAAAATTAACTTCGTAAACAGAAATTTATAGCCCAATGTAACTTTTAATGTGTTGGCCATAATATTTCTACTGGAAAATTTCTAAAAGGACACTTAAGAAGAAGTAAATGTTTAAGTATGTTTGTCAAACTGTTGAATATTTTTACCTAAAAAAAAGAAATCATATGCAGTCAGTTGATTGTATATCTTAACTATGCCAAGATTTCTTTGAAATGTCTTATTTTAATATTGTATCTACACAGCATGTTAAAAATGTGATTTGTAATTTGGGATTGCATATATAATTTAGGAATCTATACAATCTTCTATATAGGCCAACAGTGGAAGCTGAGTAATGTTTGACAGTCTTGTCCTAAATCAATACCATTTTCAACATGATAGAAAATGAAATGCTTCCTTTCTCAGCTTCTGCATTATCACATTGGTGATGAGTCAACACAACTTTTTGCCAAATCCCCTTCTCACAAGACAAATGAAAGCATGAATGTCTTTCAGTTATTTTAGTTGAATTCGCATATGTTAAAATAGGATATCCCTAAAAATATTTTAGGGATTAAAAGTATTCAGAACACATATTTCTTTCACCAAACATATAGATTCTTAAGAGTCATCTGGATTCTGAAAGAAGAGTAGAAGTGGAGATTTAGGAAACATCCATGTATTGTTCACATTCTCTGTGTCCATTTTTCTCTTAGAATCAGCAGAACCGATTGTAGTTTACTAATGGATAGAAATATGCCATTGTAGCATTGAAGAAAATTGATAACGGAGCTGTTAGATTACTAAAATTATTTTACTTTACCCCAAAAGGCTTTGTCCTCTATTAGTGTAGAGACTTTAACTACAATGTCAGCAGAATATACTTGTCACTTTTTAATTTTTCCTTAAACTGTTACGATGTTACATCATAACATCATACTAACATCATACCGATGATGTTTGAAACTAATGTATGGATGGATGCTTGGAACTAATGGATGTTTGAAACTAATGTATCAAAATGAAATGGAAGAAGTACAAGTTATTTGTATTACTCAAATACTTATAATTGTAATAACATTTTTTCAAAGGTTTTTTTTTGCTATAATTTGTAGATATTTGGCCACCATTTCTATAATTGTAAAATATTTTGAATTTTAAAAAACGTAGTACTCAAGTACTTTGAATTATTTCGATAAATGTCACTTTAGTTTTCAAATAGAAATTTTAATCTGGTTTATTCATTTTTCTTAACATTTGAAATGATGTAAAGAAGCCTTTGTATCCAAAATACATGTGAGCTTTTAAACACAACTATATTATAGCCAGAAAAGCAAAATTCAGTTGTTACCTCTGTTTCCATTCTTATTTTCACCCAAGTATATCACAGACGAAAGAAAGGAAATTTAGCTCAAACTCTCCCTAACTATTCTGTTGTTGAGAAAGAAGTCACTCAAAGTGGGTGCAGAAACAGTTTAAATATACTTTCTGTGGATTTTTTATTTTGGTCTATTATGTACTTACTATCTCATTATAACAAATCTCATGCAAAGGTTTTGAGAGCTTGTTGGAATAAAAACAAATACATAAAATAAATGCAAGTCACAGCATGAGAATTTTAGCAACTTTATGTCTTATGATCATGGAACTTTCCCTTGCAAATGTTTAGGTTACTGGTGATTGCTCCCATGTGACCAAAGATTACACAGGTGGCCATAAATAGTGATAAGAACAAACCACAAGATGACAGCCTGAGGCTACATGAAAAGAAGTGCTAAAAGGAGAGATATCACCTCCCATTTTCTGTCTGGGTAGAAGTGTGGGAATTTCAGTTCCACCACTTCCTTGATATATTTAGCAAAATATAAATGATTAAATGATACTTCTGTACCCTATTCTTTATTCCCCAACAAAGTATTTTCATGTATGGCCTAGAATAGCAGTTTATCTATATGTGAGTATAATTTGCCAGTGATTCTAAATAAGGAAGTGTTATTCTTGCAACTGGGATTAAAAATATAGAAGATGTTCCTCAATATGGAACAGTAATTATAGAATTCAGATTCTCTTGAATTGATGTAAACTAAAATCTGGGGGAAATAATTGGACAGGCAAAAGCTTCATATGGGTAAACATCCAGAAAGCAATAAAAACAAATCTACAGCATGATGGTCTGGCTTCCAAGGTATATAGTAGTTATTGCCAGGCAGAGGTGAAACCGTCTTTGAATGTCAGGATGATGCGCTTGCGGTGAAGTCTTGAAATCTTTAAACTTCAACATCTGTTTATTTTAATTCAGTCATTTAATACTTGAATGTTTATTGTTTGAGCTGTTCTTAGACATCTAACTATACACACACACACACACACACACACATAGACATAAGCAATATATTCTGTTTTATGGGAGGAAAAACGGAGAGTAGAAGAGAAAGCCTTTACTTTTAAAGTTATAACAATAGAGACAGAAAAAAGTAAGCATGTATACAGTAATTAGAATATATAAACAAATGTTTGATAATGCAGTCCGAAGTACTGACTTTAAAGGAAAACAATGAGGGATATATTTGAGAAAGTCTATTGTGAAGGGTCTTGTTGGAGACCAGTGTTGCAAGTGTATGGGAGGAGAGGAAGTGGGAAGAATCCAAGGCCTAGAGGATGGCAGAAGCACAGAAGGAGAGAGGTGGGAAGAGGGAGATGGTGTATATGGAGTATGTGTTTGTGTGGAGGTATGTGCATGGAAATGTATGAGTGTGTGTTAGGGTATTTCTGTGTGGTCTTTAAAACAACAAATCATCCTGGCGCGCCTGGGTGGCTCAGTGGGTTAAGCCTCTGCCTTCGGCTCAGGTCATGATCTCAGGGTCCTGGGATCGAGTCCCGCATCAGGCTCTTCGCTCAGCAGGGAGCCTGCTTCCCTCTCTCTCTCTCTCTCTCTCTGCCTGCCTCTCTGTCTACTTGTGATCTCTCTCTGTCAAGTAAGTAAATAAAATCTTAAAAGAACAACATCAACAACAGACCATCCTGAATTAAACAGAAAGAACAGACTAGATGTGAGAACTAAAAGTAAAGCATAGAACTGACTCTGTCAGTCAGAAGTACCTTATGACCTACTCATGCTCTTACTTCCTTGTTTTGTGTGTGAATATCCAAACCCCTTCAGAAGACTCTAGCTTCCTAGAGCTCTCTCTGGAGTTACTCACATCATACCATACATATGGGTTTGGAGTCTGGCTTGTCCTAGAATGCTGGAAATGGCATCTAGGAAAGGAAAATAGGATACCCCTGGAACATCATGGATTTATGTTTATTCATGAGGGTTTGTTTAAGAGGAGTTCTGTTTGTATAAATCCTCTGTAAATAGAAATGGTTTATTGCATTTTAGTCATATTTCACCCCAACTCCTTAAGAAGAAACTTAGAATTTTTAAAAATAAAATGTGTAAAATAAATTCATAATGTGAAGCAGCAGAGCAGAGTAGAATCTGAATAAAACATCTTGTATATTAAATTCTATGATCTTTGTTTCTGATCATTTCCCTCCTCTTTCTCACATGGCCACTTACATTCTCATGCATTCATTCAGAAGGGTCTAGGGAATGCTTACGAGTGGCATAGTTCCTATTCTCAAATTGTCCTTGCCTTTCAGGGGAAAACAGACATGCAGACTTCCAGTTCCATCTAATAAGACACTAGCTATGAGGGTGCACTGTGGGGTAAATAAAAGGTACCAAGGAGTCCTAAAGAAGAAACAATGGACCAGACCTACAGGGATTTGTGGAGATGGGATGACAAAAGCTAAGAAAGATTTCCACAGGTGATACACAGGATTCCAGTTCCAAGAAACAGACATTTTCTAAGAAGTGAAGAAGAAAAAGGACATTCCAGGCTTGTCTAACTCTCTTGTTCCTTGATAACTGGTTCTTGCTTTTTCCTGCCTGTTGCTTTTTCCCTTGTCCATCTTGGATTCACAACTTTTTGGTCACCTGTGCTAAGTTTCCATCTGTTCACCAATGTTGCAGATTAAACACTCCTGACAAGTTATATGTTTTATGCTTACTTCAGTGGGTAGTATGGAGTTTTGCATGGATACTGTGCTCTTATCTCACCAAATAATGTCCCCGTTGCTTGCCTTGCCCTGGGCATGATATTTTTGTGTTAATTACCTAATTATAGGAGTGGATTCTTAACTATTATTCAGTTCTATACTTAGGTGTTTTGGACTCTGTATTACAAATTCTATGAGCTGTCTCTTACCTCCAGAATAGCCAGATAGTCTTGGTTTTGTTTTTTTCTACTTGTATTTCTTTCTACTAGTATTCTTTCTACTAGTATTTCTTTCTACTAGTATTCTTTCTACTAGTATTTTTTCTACTAGTATTCTTATCATTAAAGAAAATCTCTCAGAAAAGAATAGCAATTCTGTGAGGGCTTATTTCCAGATCAAGATTTTTTTAGAAAATTTTATTTTCTATAGCATGTTTGAATAGAAACCAGAAATATAATTCAATCTTTATATAAATGATCATTTGGTATTGATTAGGCTCAAATATGTCTGAGAAATGAGAAAAATAGAATGATACCTTGGGATAGCATTTCTCAGATGCACACTTAATGATTCACAAGTTTTAACAATTTTCTTTTGATTTCATGTATTCACTTCAATTGAGTAGAGTTGCCAGATAAAATATAGGGGTCCCATTTAATTTAAATTTCAGATAAACAATGAATAATGTATTTGTATGTCCCTAGATTTCAGTACATCTGTATAAATTTTAGTAAAGTACATGCTTAAACTAAAACTCATGCCCCTCAGTAGGACATTCTAAGAAGTATTCATTATTTATCTGAAATTCCTACTTAGTTGGGTGTTCTTTTTATTTATTTGCTTAATTGGGCAAATCTATTCATAATAAAGATTAAATTTCTCTTTTTCAGGGATGATTTGCAATTAAAAGAGATTTTTATAGTACATGACCTGAGGTTTTTGAGTCAGTGTTTTTCAGAATGGGTGATGATGGAAATATTTTTGTCAGGTCTCAGAGATTACTTTTTCCTTGAACATGTGTCTGCTCCTACTCAAGTTTTAAAAACATTCCTTTGAAACTGTGGAACTCTCTTTGTAAAATTATTCTTCATTATCTGGGTCTTTACCAAACAGAACAAATATCAAGAGACTACAGAGTTCTAGGAATTTGAAGCTCAAGGAATATTAAAGATCACTTAGTTTAAATTGTTTTTATTACTGTTAAGGAATAGAGCCATAGCTTTGATGTTAAGTGATGTTAATAAGTTAATGAGTTAACAAGTTAATAAGCTGAGACAGATTCCAAGTCTTCCAATTCCTGGTCCTATGCTATGAAGAATGTAAATATGAGGCTGTAAGCTTTCTCTTCTATAAGGCAATTAGGATGCATAACTGTTAATTAATGAAAAGAAGAAAGTTAATTGAATGCAATATCTTTTTAAAATACATTGACTTGGGCATTATCAACCATAACTAACAACTTCTAATAGCACTAATTGGCTACTAAACTCAACCAGTCATCTATTGCCAGTTGTTAGGAGCCAAGAGTCATACTGCTTAGTTTAAATTCTTGCCTCACCATCATTAACTGGCTATGTTACTTTAGCCAAATATCCTCTCTATGCCTCAGTGTCAAAACAACGGTTATGGAAATGTTAGCTACATCAATAACTGTGCTAACAATTATATGAGAATATCTGTAAAGAATTTCTAATAATACCTGACACTTGTAAGGGTCCAATAAGGGTTACCTATTATTATCTCATTCATTGTTCTTGGTGTTGTTAACATATCTGATACCTACAAATGGTGAGGTTAATTTCCCAACTCTTGCCAGAGTAAATGTGTCTAAAATGTGACAACGAATATGATTAAAGAGCTTCAATTTAGATACAGCTTTTTAGTGACTCTGAGGGAGATTCAGGGGTATAACATTCAGCATTTTATAAGTTGTTGCTTTTGGACGTTTTTCTTAAACAACGGAATCCTTCTTCTCCAGTTTTACTAACCAAAGACAAAAATCCAAGTTCCTCCCCTTATGCCTTTAGTGATACCACATCTGAGACTCAGCCCAAATTTTCTTTTTACTCTTTTCAATATTCATTAGGAAAATGTGCCCACAGTAGGAAATTAGTATTGGAATTTGTGAGGTTATGCAATCCATTTAGGGGTTAAAAAATTTTTTTAAGCAGTCAGTTTCCTTCAGTGACTTCCCAAGAGACTCAATTATTCACTCATGGGAAGAAGAAGAAGAGTAGCTTCCCACTACCATTCTGATAATCCTAAGTAGAGGTCTATAACCAGAAAGTTTGGGATAAGTTTCCAAATTTAGTGGCTGCGGTGTGTTAAATTCCCAGAAGAGCCATGGGGGAAACTGATTGTATTTAGCTTAGTAACACTTTTGGTTAAATAATAATAATGCTTTTGGGTAGAAAAGGTCATTTTAAAAAAATAAAGCAAAACCTCACCCCCTTTAAATTTAGCTAAACAAGTAGATTGCTACTATTCTATAGATTCAAACATGATATAATACACCAAAAGGCACAAAGGAGCTTACATTGTGCTCCTGAAATACTCAAATGCACAAAATTCTGCTAACAGTTTATGACAAGTTCCAGATGGATTTTTTTTCATGTTGTTCTCTTAGCTTAACTGTGGCAAAGACTGAGGTATTGTGTATTCTTGGTCCTCTGTGAGGCACATAACCCATGCCAGAGCATCGGAGGTAGTTTCAGACTTCATAAAATCCCAAGTTCACATTTATTTACTTGTTGTCAGTCTAAGAGTTGAACTTAGGTAAGAATTCCCTTAATTTCTCAAAAGTCGTTGCTAAAGAGGAGTCAAATTAACAACAAAGGCAACAGCTCCTTGATGTGTGGTCATGTCAAGAAGGTCTGCTGTGGAACATCCTACCCATTCATTTGTTCACAAATGTGTATCCCTTTATGTATTTCTGAACTAATCCATGCACTCTTCATCGATCATACATGGATTAAGGACTACAGACTCTGCCAAGTATTGGAGATACAAAGACAAATAAGGACATTGCCTGAGCTTGTGGCCTCCGTCTTCAACTTGTACTAGAGCCTACAAAATGGTCAGGTCGAGTTCTAGCCTCAGTTCTGTAAGTCTAGCACTGAAAGAAATCCAGTAAAATCTTGGAAAGTTTTATCACCTGATGGGTGGGAATCAGGGCAAATTATGATGTCCATATAATATGGACAGTGACTACATCTTTAGCACTATATAACCCCTGGGCCTGGCACAGTGCATAGCATGTACTCAGTAAATGGTTGTTTTAAGAGTAGAGTGATATCAACATATATTCTTTGAAAAGCATTGCATCTTTTAGGTTCGCACAGGGTGAAATCATCTGAAGTTGTCAGTCATATAAAAAGCTTTCTTCAAGACGGAAATGAAAGAGGCCAATGTGGGGATTTCTGATGAGATAGGGGAATGGTATAACTTTTGTGTCTGCTTTTAGATCAATAAATACATTTTAACCTGAACTTCGAACAACTAGTGTCTCTGAATAAGAATCCCGTACAGAATAGAAATGACAACTGTGGGTCATACAAAGTGGCATATTAAGATGACGAAGTACTTTCCAGCTATCTGACCCATAACCCCTGCCATCAGAATCCTTTTTGGATCCGAGTTACATCCATATTTGTTTCCATATTCCTTACGTGGTTTAGAGGTTAGGGAGTGGGGATGGTAGGCAGCATTCTATGTTGGCATGTGGCTGAGGTGACAGGAGGATTTTAGCAGTTCGTGGGTGGGTGTTCAGGGAGCAGGTGGCATTGGGAGAAGGAAGTGACTGTCAGGATTCCGTGGCATTTGGGGGCGTGTATAGGCAGGCATAAAAAAAGAGTTGGGTATTCTAAAAACACTTTGGTATTCTCATACAGAGAAATGTAACCCAGGGCTTCTAATGTCCTGAGGCAGAGCATTTTAGTTTGTCACTCTGTGCAGAGTTTTAGGAAAGAGTCTGAAATGATCTGCATGATCATTTGATTTTTGAGGCAGTGCTTTGGCAGGTCAACGATAGGCCTTTTTATGTTCTTTTCTTCGAGGGGAAACATTTTCACCTGGGTGTTTCCGTTGTTGGTCAATCTGAGAGGTCTCAATTGCCTCAAATGAAACAAAGCTGTGTCAATTATGTTGATTGAAGCCACATCACGCACTGACTATCTTTTGCACTTGGCATCATGTGGCACTCACGTTCTGAACTGTGCAGAGTTGCTTATCTCTTAAGAAATTGTGACATTCTGGGGTGCATAATGGAAGAGGCTATGATTTATGTAACCAACATGATCTCGACCTTTTTTGGGACATGGAAAGAACAAAATTTTTAATTCAGTTCTGTTGAACAAACATACAAACAAGTATGAGCTTCTCCCCTCCCAAATTCCAAAAAGACACCATGGAAATATGCATTAAGGAAGGTGAAAAAATGAGACATGAAAAACTTTGATACACTGACCACAAAGGGACTACAAAGATATATCCAAAAATGAATAGTAACTCTTTTCCAAATAGGCTTTTGATAAGCTGTGGTCATTTGTAAATGCTCTCACATCAGAACCATGAAAAAAACAGTATTCAAAACCTTTGGAAAATTGTTTTTCAGAATTCAGCATAATATTTAAAGATAAGAATGTCCTTCAAATTCTCATGTTACTTGAAAGACATGATGGGGCTTAAACACCTTAAATTTAGAAGTTCAGAATGAAATATTTGTACATTTACAAGCTCTCAGTGAAATGGAAGAAACACAGATGTAAACTGAGTATTTATTTAAACACATTAATCAGGGCTATGAGAGGGGAAAGACGTGAGGACAGCTCCATGGCAAATCCTAGTTCTGTGGTGAAAGTGGTGTTGGCGAGAGCCCCAACTATGAAGTTTGTTTCTCCCAGGAGTATCAGTGCAGTGGAAAAAAACGAGGGCATCTCTTGCTCTTCTGGGTTTTGCAGGAACCTCCTGGGAATGAGAGATAGAGGGCTCTGACGCCCTTTGTGTTGGGATTTTTTCAAGTTACCATAATGAGGTGTTTTCCTATTGCCTGGAGCTGGTTGGACTGTAAGAGAATTCTTAAGCAAGGCTTATGTTGAAATCTTTCTCTTAGGTATCTCCTAATACATTTATATTATATAGCTTGAAAGGATAAAGTGATTTTATATTATATAGTTTGAAAGGATAGGTAGTGATCCTCTAAAAATTTTGAAATAACATTCAATGTGTTGAGAATTGCACATACAAATGATCTTGATACACTTCTGTTAAGTTTCAACATGGTTTAGGAAACCTTTTTTTTTTTTTTAAACACATAATGTATTATTTGCTTCAGGGGTACAGGTCTGTGAATCATCAGTCTTACACAATTCACAGCACTCATCATAGCACATACCCTCCCCAATGTCCATAACCCAGCCACCCTATTCCTCCCACCCCCCTTCACTCCAGCAACCCTCCATTTGTTTCTTGAGACTAAGAGCCTTTTACAGTTTGTGCCCCTCGTTTGTAATCATTTCTTCCTTAGAAATCACCATTCATGAAGTACTTTCCAAAGGAAGAAATAACAGTATTTTTTAGAAGTATGGTGTGTATTAGCAACATATCTTGAGTAATGTCCATTGCTAAATATTATATGGTTATCAGTCTGTATGATATAGAAATCAATTTAAGATTCTTAGGTATTTTTCAGCGATGAAAAGCAAAGAATATGAGGCACATTTAATCCACAAATTCAGAGAGAAAATGCTAATTCTTTTCTAAAGCAGATCTTCTTTCTACCTGACATTCATTTTGACAGTATGAAGAAACTGCAAATGGGTTGATCAAAGTGTGTTGACATTTTAGTGGGATTCAAATGATCTTTGGTATTCAGGCAGAGCTGATGGCTTCATCTGCAAGTGAGCCATATTGTTAAAATATTGAAACAGTTCCCTACCACTTGGAAAAAGATCCCCTTCACTTAGTGTCCCAGAGTCCCCGCCTCTCAGGCAGTAAAATCCTCTATGATGCGGCATCCGAAGGAGCTTAGGGCAGTGTATCTTTGTATCAGACTCTCTCTGGTTCTGTGATTTGACCAGAGTTATTAGTTTGTATTTTAAAATTTATATTCAGAAATGCCAATGGTTTATTAATTTTAATAGCTCAAATAAGTTTTAATCCAATGTATATTTTGTCAAATAGATCTAATACAAGGACAATGGTTCAAAGCGTTTGCTCACAGTATCTTGAAAAACTCATTTAACTAGTAAGATATTCTTTGGTAGGCAAACTTAATGAACCCACTAATAAGGAAGGGGAAAGAAATACTGGATCATACAAATTATGATACAAACCCCCCCAAAATTTTTACTTTTTTTATATAACCAAAGAACATAAGCCTGCATTGATAGTTTTATGCTTACAAGGACTACAAATTAGCTTTGCTCATAGCACATAGCTTTTAATGCTAACAGAAGGAATATTTGAAAATAGTATTATGATTTTCTAATTATAGGTTCCATGGTATGGGAGAGAAGGTATTTAACATCTATGAATTTTAATTTCTTCACCTGGAAAATAAAGAGTGGAACTAGGTCATCTATATAGTTCTGTGACTTGTATTTTTTTTCTCATGCCTCATTTTACCTTTCACATGGTTTTTCCATAGCAAGACTAGTGAAGATAGACCCTGGAGTCCACTTCCTGTTTCCAGCCATCTGTTATTTGGAACTAAGAAGACTTAATGAGTAATAGACTTATCTGGGCAATATGACAATGGTGCTTAGAAATATTTGTCTGCATTTTGAATCTTAACATCTAGGCTGATGTTCATATTTTGCGGATTAGAAATACTGAGCCTGAGCGCCTGGGTTAAAGCATCTGCCTTTGGCTCAGGTCATGATCCCATAGTCCTGGATTGAGCCCCGCATAAGGCTCTCTGCTCAGCAGGGAGCCCGCTTCCTTCCTCTCTCTCTTTCTCTGCCTGCCTCTCTGCCTACTTGTGATCTCTCCCTGTCATATAAATAAATAAAATCTTTAAAAAAAAAATACTGAGCCCTGAAAACTACACCTGGAATCAACTTAGAGAATTTCTTCTTTTTTAAATTTTATTTAAATTCAATTAGCCAACCTATAGTACATCATTAGTATTTAGAGCACTTGGCTAGTATATTTGGAGGAAATACATAACATTTAAAAAGTGAAATTTGTACTCTTTCATGTATTATTATTACTATTATATGAAGTATATGGGTTCTTTTGAGATGAGATGTTTCATCTGCAAAATCTACCACATAAAGAATATTCATGCCATACACACATCTAATCATTAAACAAACTCTGGGAAGCTAAAATGAATTTAATAAATATTCCCATTTGTCCACTGACCCATTCTTTATTTTTATTGTTGCATTAACTCACTTATCCCATTAAATAATAATTTCAATTCAATTATATATATTTTTTAAAGTTAGGTAATTTGACTTATTTTATGGTTCTTATTTATAGCCTATTAATATTACTCTTCCAAAACAGTTTGTTATATATCCAATAATGCAGCTTTAGAACCTAAACATTTTAGCTTTTTCACAACTCTGGATGGATACATTGTTAGGTAAGAGACCATTTTATTATCTCTACTGAATTTTGTTTACTCATAATATGGCCAACCAACTTATTAATTTAAATGTTACCTTTAGTTTTTGAGTTTCCTTTTAGTTGTTGAAAAGATATTATTGATTTTATTAATAGTGTTGTTGTTTTGATTCTTAACACCTCCTCCCCTTGAAAACCCATCTGTTATCTGATGAGCTTTTTAAGTATTTTTTATTATCTTATACACCTTATAGATAGTACAAGCTGACATCTAATATACTTTTTTATTATATTCAGAGTAACTTTATGCTTAGATTCATATTAATTCTTTTTTTCTTTTACCTACTTATCTTAACCTATCTTCCTAGATTTTTATTCATTTTTGAGTAATTCAGGGAGCTTTTGAAAATTTATCTGGCTTCATAAGAAAGTATTATAATATGGAGTATATATATAGATAGGTAGATAGGTATAGATATAGATATATCCAAATTTTCAAGCACACACACACACACACACACACACGGCTTCAAAGTAATGGTTTTAGTCTTAATGAACCAAAATAAAGGAAAAATGTTTATTAAAACTCAGGGATGAGAATCAACTCTTTCTTGTCCGGAGACATTGCAATTTTAAGCTTATAGGAACTATTTTACTTGGCATGTGCATGATGTCTGTTTCACTAACACATTTTAAATTATATCATTCCTGTTATTATGTTTTCTTGTTATATAAGACATAGCCCCACTCCTGCACTACTGCAAGGTGGTTTCCCTTCTACACACCCAAGCGTACACTGGCCAAAATATCAGTAGAGTGTATACATGAATTATCAGGGAGTGTGGATCCCTAGCACTGATGGACTTGATGACTTTCTGAGCATATACCAAGTGCTATGCAAGCATGAAACACACATCTTTTTTTTCATCACTTAATCTGCACAGTAACCCGGGAAGGCAGGCCCCTTTATCATTTCAGTTTAAGAGATGAGGAAACTGAGGCTTAGTGGGTTAAGTAATTTGCCCAAATAAACAAAACTGATAAAGGAGAGATAAAGGATTCACACCTAGGCTTACCTAACTCCAAAGACCAACTATAAACTACTCTGTAATGTTACTTCCCCTACCCGTGGTAGGAAATTTTCATTTATAACACTTACGGCTGGGATTCTCAAATGTTGCTTTCTATTATAATTTGTCTTCCTATATTTACAGTGTTTCTTGGTATCATAAAAACATCCTTTCTAAATGAGCATGTTTTAAGATGGTAATATTTATAACATCATCATTAGTTTCATCAGAAATTTACTAAACTTTTATCCTATCAGCTCAAATCAGATACTATATATATAAGCTAAATAGTCTTAACAACAGAAAGAGGTCAACTTTGGATAGCTTTCACTGTGAATTCTCAGTCATTTGGGCAAGAAATCCTGCAAATCAGGAGCTACCCTCTTATGGAGAATCACTATGTCAGCATATGTTTTAAAATGATATATTTACAGTATATCATTCCAATAGAGTCTGATGAGTTTCTACTAATGTTATGTAAAAAGATTTTTAAAACTCTAAACAAATAAAAAGAAATTGGATTACTCTTAATTTTACCATCCACGTATAGTCAAGTCTTAAAAATGTATATATAACATATTTTATGTCAATAAATATTCCTCTATCTACTACATTATAATCAGTAGTTAGAGACTATGTCAGTGTATAGGTGTGCTGCAGTTGATTTCAATAATTGTTTATTAGCAGACACTGAAGTTGTCCCCAGTTTTTCCAAGTTATTAGCCATGCTGTGTAAAACACTCATGTGCTTCTTCTGTATGGCAGATTTTCCCTTCTAAATTGAGGGAATTAGGGATTACAAATAAACAACAATCTAGTCTAATCTGATTGATCTAAAAGAATACTTCTAGGGGCGTCTGGGTGGCGCAGTGGGTTAAGCCGCTGCCTTCGGCTCAGGTCATGATCCCAGGGTCCTGGAATCTAGCCCCGCATCAGGCTCTCTGCTCAGCAGGGAGCCTGCTTCCTCCTCTCTCTCTGCCTGCCTCTCTGCCTGCTTGTGATCTCTCTCTGTCAAATAAATAAATAAAATCTTTAAAAAAAAAAAAAAAGAATACTTCTAATGAAGTTGTCTTTCCTTTTACATTATAAGGATACTTAATATGCAGAACATGCTTAAAATACTTAAAAATGTGTTCACAAGATTTCTCCAAGTGGTATTTGAGTACCAAGTGGGTGTAGTGAAGGAGCCAAGAACTAACGTGGAAAAGTTGAAATTAATTTTCATACTCAGTTCAGGCATTGTCAAAACCTTATTTTCAGGTGATTTCTAATTGTTAAAACCATATTTCTTTTGAGTATTAATATTAAAGGAATATTGCTTCTTTCCCATACAAATCTCACAGAATATTCTTGGAACCATGTATTTTGGGTCATCACTTTATATCTCACTCTAACACCACTTGGACAAATCCTGTGAATCCATTTTTAAGTATTTTACTGTGTCCTAGATATTAAGGACCTTATAATGTGAAAGGGAGAAGAACCTCCATTAGATATATCCTTTGAGATATGTTAGATTACATTGTTATTTATTTTTAATCACTAAACACAGCACCTTAACCTAAGTTGAGGAAGAGGGAATTAAAAACTCAGCATACAGAGGAAGCACAAGAGTGTTCTATAAAGCACTGTTAATCATTTGGAAAATATGATGACAACTTAAGTGTTTTAACAATCAGAAATCACCCAAAAGGAAGCTTCACACAACACCTGAATTGAATGTGAAAATGAATTTCAACTTTTCTACTTTGCTTTTTTAGCTCTTACACTACACCCACTTGGTACTAATTATAATTTTTGCCATGTTTCAATTTATCTTTGAAACTGTGGTGTGTAATGCCACAGTCATAGAGCACACACGCACACTTGCAGGATCATTTGCATCACTGGTATTGTGAATGCAAATAAGAATTCCTGAAAAGGCAAGTTCCGCTCTGCTAAAACTATCACTCTTATAAAAGAAAGAGAAAGAGAAATGATAAAGAAATAGAAGTGTTGATAGTTGTCATTTTTATCTTCCTGCCTTAAAATCTAGGAAAAATCTGAAAAGAAAAAATTTAATCATTATCTCTTAATGTTTTGCATGCACTATGCAGTATTAGCAGAAAATTCCTGATTACCTGTGTGTGAAGGGAGTGTCAACATTAAAATTGATCAATGTTAAAGCTGGGTGTGATTGCATAATAGAATTTTTTGCCTAAATCATTCATTGATTTTTCTCTTTTTAAGGATGTCTTTTGTTAAGAAGATTTGGTTTAACACTAAAGTTATGAGTCTTTCCTTTGAGAACATTTAATTTAACAATAGAATTGTCACATATAATCTGATGTTGCTTTTAGAAAATCTTAAATTACTTTTTTTTTTTTAACCAGAATTTTTCCCCTTTTCTGTCTGATACCACTCAAGTGCATTTATCATGTGATTATTTCTGCTACTTTTAGCTTAATCTGAGGGACCACTGAATCAAAAATATTAATGAATTCAGTAAAATTCAAAAATTTTATTATAAATTATATGTATATTTAAAAATGAAACTTGTATTAAACATGTAAAAGTTAAAGTATTCATAAGATAATCAAAACCTTATAACTTGGGCACCTGGGTGGCTCAGTGGGTTGGGCCGCTGCCTTTGGCTCAGGTCATGATCTCAGGGTCCTGGGATTGAGTCCTGAATCAGGCTCTCTGCTCGGCAGGGAGCCTGCTTCCTCCTCTCTCTCTGCCTGCCTCTCTGCCTACTTGTGATCTCTGTCAAATAAAGAAATAAAATCTAAAAAAAAAAAAAACAAAACACCTTATAACTTCTGTGTGTATATTTTGATATATAATACTCCTATCATGTACATATACTTTTGCCTTTCTAACTTCCCCCCCATAACAATGTGTCATTAATGTTTTAATATATTATTAAATAATCTTTTATTAAAAGCATTTATCAAAAGGGTAGACATAATAATTCATGATGAAAAAAATCAGTAGGTTTTGTCATTAAATAAGTCTGGGATGTTTTTCAAAGATGCCAAAGTAATTCAGCAGTAAGCAGCAAATAGTGCTGAAACAACTGGATATCAATGTTCATAAATGAAACAAGCAGATTTTTACTCCACACCATATATACAAAAATGAACTCAAAATGTATCACGGACCTCAGTATGATAGCTAAAATGAGGAAATTATTAGATAAAACACAGAAAAAAGTATTTGTGACTTTTATTAGACAGAATTCTTGGAATGGGTTCCAAAACATAAAACCGAACAGAAAAAAAGATAATTGGATTTCTTCAAAATTAAAACTTCTTTCAAAGATGCTGTTAAAAAGAAATGACTCCAAACCACAGATTTGGAGGAAAAAAATGTAAAACACATTTTTAATAAAGTATGTGCACCAAAAATAATTAAATAATAAGATGGCAAACAACTTCTGATAATGGGCAAAATATTTAAAAAGACACTACCAAAGAATATAAACAAATGGTAAATGAGTACATGAAAAGATATACAAAAAAATGATGTATCTGTAATTGTCAGAGAAATGCAAATCCAAATTATAATGATATACTCTTCACACTCACTGGAATCCCCAAAATTTGAAAGATAGACAATACCAAGTGTGGTCAGAGTCTAATGTATTATTGTTGGAAATGTAAAATGACAAGTCACTTTGGAAAAACAGTTTGACAATTTCTTATTAGGTTAAATATATATGCTATATATTACCTAGCAATCAAACACCTAGATATTTATCCAAGATAAATAAAAACTCATGTCCTCACAAAGACCTATATACAAATTCATAGTTGTTCTATTCACAATAGCCCAAATCTGGAAATAACTTCAAATGTCCATGAGCTGGTGAGTGAATGAACAAATTGTGATACACACACACAAACACAGACACACAGACACACAGACACAGACACACACACACACACACACACTGGAATTCTATTCAGCAATAAAAAGGAACTACTGATACACACAACATGGATGAATCAATCTCAAAGCCATTATGCTAAATAAAAGAAGCCTGACTCAAAAAGCAATACTGTATAGGATTCCATTTATATGAGATAGTAGAAAAAGACAACAATCCTAAGATCAGAAAAAGAGTAGTAGTTGCTATGATTTGGGGGGAGGAACAGGGGTTAAGTACAAAGGCACCTATAGGTACTTGTAATGTTTATGATACTGTTCTATGTCTTGATTGTCAAAATGAATCAAGCTGAATTGTACTAAGTTGTACTTCAATGTGACTTTTATTATTATTTTTTAAAGTTTTTCAGGAGGAGGGAAGGGTGGAGAGAAAGAATCTTAAGTAGGCTCTATACCTAGTGGAGGACTCAGTCTCACAACCCTGAGATCATGACCTAAGCTAAACACAAGAGTCAGATTCTCAACCTACTGAACCACCCAGGTGTCCCAATCAACCTGGCTTTTAGAAGGAAAAAAAAAAAAAATGAGGAACTCTCACTCCCTCTTGGAGATCTACAAAGTATATTCATATCTTAGAAACTCAAAGATCTGAGGAAAATAGTTTTCACTTAACTCTTAAAGCCTGGGAAATCCATAATATTTTATCATATGGATAAATATCTTGTAAGTTATTTAAAAAACTTGCAGTTTTTTGCAACTAAAAAACCTAAAATGTTATTTTATCAAAACAAATTCAAATAAATTTGTAAAAATTTAAAGCTTTTGCTATATGTTGACAAATGTCTTCAGAAAGGCTGCCCAAATTTCTCCTCTGTGAGAATAGCTATTTACACTCTTGCCTGGGGCATTGTATATTGTTTAAACATTTTTCAGCTTTATAGGTAAAAAGTGTGTGAGGTTTATTGTTATTTTAATTTCCATCTCCTTTCTACTAGTGAATATGAATATTTTCTAAAAGTTGATTGGCCATTTACAGTGTTTCTATTTTGAATTTTCCATATACATTCTTTGTTCTCTTCCCCCCAACACTTGGGTCTTTATATTATTTATTGATTTTTAAGATGTTTTTAAAATAAAAATTTTTTAATATTATATATATATATTTCAATTTTGAAATTTTAAAAATACATTCATCTTTAATGTTTGGATAACAGAGATTTTCCTTTGTTTGGATAACAGAAATTTTGTATGTCTTTGGAATCATTTTAAAGACATGATTTTCTTTTTTAAAAAAAATTCTATCATGCTAATGTGGAATCAAAGTGAAATATTTTGTTTCACAGATGAGTGGTTTAGTAGTGGAGCCAGTAGTGACTGATCAGTGGTCATGTGTCTCTTTTGAACTCTCTACAGGTTGTTGAACTTCAGGGAGCACTCTGGATGGGTATTAACCTTAGTTTCAGGTTCTGTATTTACATAACCATCAGGTCTCTTTGGAAGTGCTACGTGATGCTATTCTCATCCACCTTTGTGAGTGTGTGAGTCAGGGTGTGGGTTGGAGAATGAGATAGGATGCTAGAATCAATAGTTCTGGAAAAGTTTGAAGATACAAAGGAGGAGGACAGCTGATGAACTAGAATTCCTGAGTGCTGCAGGAACAGACCCATGTCCAAGAATATGTAGAAACATTAGCCTCGATTGTAAGGATTATTAGTTACTGAGGCTAGAGAGAAGAATGGGAACAGGGATAGGTGCATTTACAAACAGGATAGAAGGACGTTGAGAGGAATCCTACCCAAAGGACACTATTATGTTTATTATTTTTAGCAAGGCTATTTGCTATAAATTGAGGTCTGGAGACAGGTGGCAAATGAATGCTTTAGGAAATATATACCGAAAACTGAAATTTTAGATTTTTGTTCTTGCAAACATGGAATTCTGGGGGAACATACTTTTCTTTTGTAGAATATTTACCTTGAATATTTGTTTCAGGCCAATAAACCTTAAAAAAGCAGATATTTTAGACCATTTAAGTAATTTCTGCTATGATATTTATAGTTTCCTGTTCTTTAACTGTAAACTCTAATGTTCTGCTCTTCTGTAACTTAAGTCTTTGCATGAAATAGATACTTTTAAAATCAAAATTATAAAATATAAAATAAATTTGGATTTAGGGAATAAATTTTAAAGCCCTGTAACTCAGAAAAATAAATACTATTTATTATATGAATCACTCAAATATCTCTTCTTACTATAAAAGATTATGTTACCAAAAAATCTGTTTTTATATGGCCTACAATAATATGCTTTGTAATTTGAAGTGACCTGTGTAAAGGAGCAGGCAATATTTTTTAAAGCAACTCCAGGTTTCTAGTTTTAGGTGCTTATTGCTTTTTTGTGCGACCCTGAGCACAGCAGAGATTGATTTTCTGTTTGTGCATTGCAGTTTTAACATTCTTTGAATAAGCTCATCAGACTTAACTACCTACTAGAGCTTTATTTCTCTGAAGCAGCATTGTGACACTCAATGACTTCAAATTAAATCTAAATGCAAACCAAGGAATTTTCAGTTGCACAATTTTTTTTGAAGGCCTGGTAGATACTATAAAGGAGGAATTCTGCGATGGAGTAATTCTAGAAATGATGATCATGTGAGAAGTTGGTGGGCTACCTTATTTTAATTTCCAATGACTAGCCTTCAGCAGTTTGTTAATCTGCCTGAATTAAGTGCCTAATAATTCTAAAGTTGGAGAGGTGAACGTAATATATGATAAAGACAGGAGGCTAATGAAACAGATAAACAAGCAAAAAATAGCTTTCAAAAAGTTTGTCAGGTCTGTGAGGTTTAAAGTTTACTTTATAGCTATTCTGACCAAGCTGGTAATGTACAAAAGAGTAAATTGGAAAAGATACAAAGTTGATCCAAATTTTCCTTCAATAAAATGTACACTAAGCTTCTAAAAGAAACAAGTTAGTCTTAATGACATGGTTGCATTAGGTGGCTTTTAACATCTTCTACTAATCAGGAAGTCTTTGTTAAATTTCTGTTCTTTATGCGTGATCTCAGAAATCAGTTGGATGCTGCTTGGAACTATTAGACAAAATGTTTGGATTTATTGGCCAGTTAGCTTTTATGTTTCTTATTTCCATATCCAAGGTTAGCAAGCAGGTAGTGGTAGATTCAAATCCATGATTACTACTGGCAAAACTTAGTCAATAACTGTGAGTGTTTGACACTTTTCTAGGTGTTTGGGATACAGACAGAATAAGATAAAATCCCTCCCTCATGGAGCTTAGATTCTACTGGGGAGAAACAGAAAATAAACAAGCAAATTGTATGTTAGAAGTTAATAAATGTCAAGGAATGGAGAAGTCAGATCAGAAGTCTCATGGGGAAAGATGTTTTCATGTATTCAAATTCGGTAGTCTGTAAACCCCACCATATATTAACTTTTAGCCCTTGACCTGCTGTCACCATCTTGCCCTAATATAAGGGTGACCAAGTATGTTGGCAAGTGAGACAAGGAAGGAGGGTAGGGCTGCAGGCAAAGATTGGGCAAATATGGGACATGGGGCTAGCAAGCAGATGGAGCCCTGCGGCGACAGAGGAGTGAGGTTGTGGTTGGAAGCAGGGCTACCCTGGGGTTGAGTTCAGAGTAGACCAGGCAGGCAGTGAAGACTCAGAAGGACACAGTCCCAGAGAGCAAGATCATGGGGGAACACCTAGAGCCATGTACAAGGGATCAAGAACGGGGACAAGCCATTGAGGAAGCAAGAGTATCTGAATTACGGCAGCAGAGGTTCCATAAAGGACATCAAAACCAAGAAACTACTGTCTTGCTCTAGGGGGATTTTTTTTTAATTGTGTTTGCTGATAAGAGTTTAGATCCTATAATCAGGGAACTCATAATTTATGACCATTTGATGGTGAAGGCAGAGGACTGAGAGCTTTTTTTTTTTTTCCCTAATTTTGGGGACTTTCTGTACAGAATTCACGAATTGCAATTTTAGTTTATACAATCTAGTTCATCTAATTGTAGTAAAGCCAAGTTCAGTAGCAGCAAGACAAGGGAGCATTTAGTGTGATGTCAGGAAGTCGGAAAAAATAAATGTCAGAGGAATAAATGTCCCCATGTTACCTTAAGCAGCAAAGTAAGAACAGTCCCCAAGATTGCTTAGGTCTGTTTAATACTGAGGGGAAAAGGTAAGGTCAGCAAACAATATAAAAGAAAACATGTTGTTGCCTCACCCCAAACTTCTAAAAAGACCTTGGTTGCAATTTTTTCTTTGTAGATGTTTGCGCTTTGAGAAGAAATAGTAAAAAATAACGTAGGGAAGAGAGTAACTGAAGTAACATTCCTTAGTGTTTCCATTTTTAATTCTATCTATTTTTACATTAATCTAATGCATCAGTATTTTTTTTCAGAGAAAGCACATATTTAATATCATAGATATAACCTTGTATCTATTCACATAATAAGTAAATATGTACTACTCACATGACATTTACCTTGTTTATTTGAGCCAAGGTACATTTTTTTCAGCATCAGGGAAAGAACCCTGCTGAAGGTCTGCTCAGAGATGTTAAAGGAATCCAACGATTCTCCTTCCCAAAACTTAGAGAATCACTTAAAGGGGAAAAAACTGTTCAGGAGGCTGAAGTTTACATTGTGATAGGGACTTTAGAAACTTCCCAAGGTTTTGCCAAGGGACAGATCCTGAGCATAGTTTGTGCAGTGTGACTTGACTATGTCAGAAATTGCAATCTCCAATTTAAACAAACAAACAAACAAACTTGTTTTGATTGAGGAGTCTCAACTCAACAGGAGTGGGCATCATATTCTTTATCTTTCAGTAAAAACTGCCTCCTTGAGGCTCAGGGACTTTCTCTTTCCTGCTGTGAATCCATCTTTCTTAAGGCCATCTTGATCTAATTCTGTCACTTTTCAGTCACTTTCATTTAATAAGAATAAATTGGTGTTGGGAGTGAGGTGATCCATCCTTGTTAATTTTTCAATATCACATTTGACTTAAAGTTCCTTTCTTCCACACGATGCTCTTCCCTTTTTCCTTGATACGGAGCACTTGTGGTCCAGACCTCCAGTGGACAGTGTGGGCTTTAGGGTGTGGGGCCTGTGCTGTCACACACTGGCTGCCTTCTCTGCTCTGGCTTTTAGTGCTAAGACATGGAGGTAGGAGAGTGAAAAGACAATCCTCCGAGACGTGCTGACCTCCCTCGATGAGCCATCCCGACTTCTCTGATGCACTGACCAGCCATGGCTTCCCTCTGTGAGGTGTATATCCAAATGCCTGCCTTTTCATGTGGCTTTGTGGGCTCTTAGAAGATCCTCAGAAAACCTGCATGTATATATATAGTGGTCCAGTATGGGGCATCCAAATAAGGCTCTATATATCCTTCTTCCCCCTACCTCTCCTTGCCAAACAATGGGAGCACAGTCTGCCAGCACCCTTTCTACTACCTCTTTGTCTAGTGCCAATGGCATCATATTCACTTTGAGACAAGAGGCAATCATCAGTCCCTTGGTGGAGGGAAGTATCAGGCTTATGGAGCTTGTAGAAAGGAAATGTGAAGAGGGTAGAGAAAAAGCTACCACTACTCAGCTCACTGGTTCCTCCAAAAGATACCTCTTCCTTAATCCCAGCCCTCTTTGCTATGTCACTGTGACAAAAGCCAGAAACCGGTTTAGGTTCTCTTGTCTTTGTGTGTGTGAAGAATAATAGTATGTGTTTTGAACATGGCCCTGGGGATTTTAGTTTCTTTTCTCAACAAAGCACCATCTTTGTAATAATCTTGTACTGTTTTGTAGGGTGGGAAGAGAAAGAAGAACTTCACATCATCTTTAGAGTCATATTGAAAGTTTACTGTGTTTGGTTGGGGTTGGGGCATACTATACTAACTCATTTCAAACTGAGGCCCAGAAAAGTTAAGTAACCTTTCAAAGGTCACAGCTAGTCAGTGTCAGAGCTAGAATTTAAATCTGGGCAGTCTGACAAGAGAGGCTGTGTTCTGTCTCACAAGGCTTGTAAAATGTGATTTTTAGCCATGGTTTGTGGGTTTGTAGAGGCAGGGTCTTTTGACACTGGCTGTGGGTCCTAGAAGACAAGCCTGGGAACGCTCTTATAGAGAGAATTCTGAGTCGTAACACAGGAAGCTTAGTATCATCTACAGGACAGTAGTGCAGATGACCCTGGGGATGGTAAGATCCTAATAAATTTAAATTTACTTTCTGCTCAAATAAAAAGCTTATTGAAATAAATTATAATTCTTTTAGAGCACTCTCCTTTTATAGCCTAATTAACACTTTATTTTGCAAAGTATTGCATAATTTAGTGACCACTTAGCTGTTTTTTCACCTAATGCACCCTGAGGTGATCAACAGTAAATTTATTAGATAGCCAAAGAAGTTTTAAAAAACGGTGTCGACACATTAGTAGTGGATACATGAAGGGGAAGACAAATGAAACCTTTTTATGTACTCTTCATGATATATTATACTTTGATAAAATGTCATAATCCATAGTAAATCTCCTAGAATTCTGCAGCTGTTTATTGTAAGACAATGGTATGCATAATTAAGTTTCAAGTGATTTAAACCAGCACAACGGCGTTTTCTCAAGTGAAATGTTGGTCTTACTCAGGTTGGGAGTGTGGTCCTAGCAGCATTAGAGGCCTATGGAACTCCTCCATCCAGCTGTACTACCAGTTGGAAGCTGCTGCCTCAGTAGTCCATGTGTGTAGTAGCATGTTTCCTATTTTAAGTCAGAGAACCCAATCTGGGCTTGCTTAAGAGCTGCAGGAGTGTTTTGCCAAATTCCAGGGATAAGGATAATTAATGAAGGACCAGAATAACAGGGAGAAATAATGATTCTTGTTCCTAAGAGAAACCTGGAAATTTTCACTTCTAGTCTTTTCCTCTACAGACCGACTTCCTTTGCTGGCCACTCATTGATCTTCGCTTTAACTTTCTTTTCATCTATTAAAAGTAGAAAATATTTATCATTTAGATTTCTCTGGAGGATAAGCATGGTGCATTGGAAAGATCATTGACTTTGAAATTTGACTGACCCAGATAATTTTATTTCAGTTTTGCCACTTGGTGTTTATGCCATGTTGGGTGAATAATTTAATCTCAGTCTCTTTATGAGTAAGAGTAATATGCAATTTACCAGGTTTTAGTGAAAGCTGAAAAAGATGCCATTTGTAAAGCATCTGTATTTTTTGAACAATTGTTATTCTCTTCATTATTAAATGGTTGTTTGAGTAATGATGTAACACAAACATCGTCATGCATGACACTTTATTCACTCACGTGTTTATAAATGTATACCCCTACTATGAAAAGAGAAACCGCAAGCTTTCATCAACTAACTTTGTTTCTGTGAGAATGCCACCGCAATTACAATAAGTCTACTGTGTTAGACCAGAGGATGACTGTGATTTAACCCATTTATGAAGGCTGACTGGAAAGACAGAAAAAACTGATCTGATGCTTTTCTTCAGAGAAAGAAGCCTCCTACTTCCTAAAAAGAATGATCCGAGTTTAATTAGGTCCAGGAACTAGGGCTCTCTGCAAGTTTCTTTCAGAATTTAGCTTGAAGCCTAACCAGCCTTAGCTAACTCTGGTTCCTCTCTCTAAATTGTTCCCAATCTCTTCATTCCTCAGCCTCAGCAGAGACTTGTCTAAGACTCTACTGCTTTCCTTCATGGCTCCCACATACGTACTTATAACTCTGGTTCACATGGAAATCTTTGTACCATTCTCTCTGAACTGATATACCAGGTCATAGCTATGTTGTCTTTCTTTCTGTGTTTATGAAGTTTCTAAGGGAAAACAAAAAAACAAAAAAACAAAACTGAGAGGACCAGTAGACTCTTGCTTTTGTGATTTAATATCTTACAAGTCACCCAACTGGCCCATTTCTTATAGTAATTTGTTATTTTGCAGGCACAGATTTGAATCACTTGCACAATTTGGACTAGAAGAACAGGAGTCAAGATTAAAATGAGTAAGGGAATCTTGCCATCTAACTAGAGTCTTCTTAGCATCTCACTGAAAATTTATCAATTTTGCTCATTAAGGCATATGTGATTGCCCTCCTAAAGCAAGGTACATTTCATTCCTTGTGAAGAATGGTCCCAGAAGTGAAGCAAACTCCAATGTCTACTGTTAGAGGAGAAAGTACATGAAGAGATATAAGAAAATGATGCTCCTGAACCAGGAAATAAACTCAAATTTGAAAAAACTTAGAGTAGGACATCAGATCCCACAGTGATTAATAACACATGACATGAATAAGTTTACCATATTCTCTAAATGCAGTGAAGCATGAGTTATTATGAACACTAGTCCCCAAGTTTTATTTTCTGCGTAATGTTATTGAGAAACATTTAAGAACTGGGGAATTCAAAGAGGTCCCGAACTATAGTCTTTGTGATTGTTAAGGAACTACTTTTCCTTCTTTTTAAATTAAGAGTAACTATTGGCATGTCTTGAGCATCTGCCATATTCAGGGCACGCTCCTTGGTGCTCCTTATATATTATTATATTTAGTTTTCACAACAAGTACAGGAAGGAAGTGTTAATCCGTCTGAAAGATGAAAAACTAAGAGTGGAGGGAGGGAATTATCTTGTCCAAAGTCACGTGATTTGTATTAGCACGAGTAGCCCAAAGTCATTTTCAAAAGTAATGTGAAGGGATACTCTGTATTAGTATGCAGAATGGAAACAGTTGCTGTGATTTTTCTCCTCCAAACTAGAAAGACAGGTGACTCTTTTCCTTTCATATTTTGACATTAGAAAATGAATGAATTTTTGCCTAGAAGCTTAATTCTATCATGCCAACCTTGAGCTAACATTTGTCCTTTAATGACAAATATAATAATTATTTCTAGAATGAAGGGAGGACTCAGAATATTTATTTTAATTCTTGATTTTAATATTTATTTGGCGTTTTTAAATTTACAAAGGAGTTGAAGTGGCTTGTGAGTTAACAGAAAATAAGAAAATTAAGGAAAAATAAGCAAATAGATAATCTAAAATATATAGACTATATAGTAAAGTATGCTTAAGAAAAGTGGATTTATATAGCTAGGGTCTAAAATTATTCTCAGTTTAATGGCCGCTAAAACAAGGAAAATATAATTTATAATCTATGTTACCTTTTCTAATAACAACACAGCCCTGCAGAGTAAAAGTAATCTCCAGATATTTTTTATTTTTTTAATTTAATTTAATTTAATTATTTTTACAGATATATTTTTAAAGCTATGCCTAAGAAATTTTCAAATACACAAATTTAGGTATGGCCTCCTAAAATGGTGGGTTTCGGTTGGTGCTAAGGTAACATTTTTTAAATTCACTGCTTTATGCACTCTAGCCATAGAACCAATAAGCAAAACCAAATATAGGAAAACAGAAATCACTATGCCAACAAGATCGTTGAAAATATCATTTAATTGAAGGAGAGTCTTTAGTGGTGCTTGGATACAGTAAATTCAGGCTCAGATTCTTTGACTTGTGGTTGTTACGCAGATAAACCAGCTATTAGTTAAAAGTTCTTTGTTTATATACTTTGTTATCCAAACTGGGACACTTTTGAGAGGAAAAAGAATCAATTGTAATTATACCAAGACAAGAAATGTCAACAGAGCCTGTAACAGACAAACTGGGAATGTGGTCACCCTGGGTAAAAGCAGTCATTTGTTTTAGACACCAGCCTCAAGAGCAGTTGTTGTGACTGTTGGGGACCATACTTTGTCACCATGCAGAGGTTTACTGACTCAGTATGAGCACTATTGCGTGGATGCTGAGAAAAAAAAATCAAGATTCTTTTACAAATTATTTTCAACAATCTCACAGATGTTTAAAGTACTTACTTACTTGATAGCCCTGAAGTTGGATACCAACTTGTTGGAGAAACCTACAATTTTCTCTTTTTAAAAATTAAAAATCAGGGTTAGGAATCTGACTCTTGATTTTGACTCAGGTCATGATCTCAGGGTTGAGACATCAAGCCCTGCCTGGGACTCCACTCTGGGCATGGAGTCTGCTTAAGACTCCCTTTCTCCATCCCTCTCTCTGCCCCTCCCCAACCTCTCTCTTTCCCAAAATAAAATAAAATAAAAATAAAAATAATTTAAAAACCAAACCCTGAACTTGTACAGTTTATAAAGAGAAAAAATTTTTGAAGCATGATGATGTGACCTGATCTGACCCTGATTCCCAGCTGTCAACCTGTTACCTTCCCTGTGGAGATTTCTGATTCATCAGCTTTGAAATCCCCAGATTGGTCTTGGAGAAGCTCTGTAAAGGCAGACTTCCCGCAGGTATCCTTTTTTCAGTATTGACCCCCATCTTTATCATTTAAACAAAATTTTACAAATGGCTCTGAGATGACAAATGAACGATGCATGCAAAGTGGCAAGCGTCTTGGTTATGCAGTTTACAGGATAAAATCTACCTTTATTTGGGAAGCCCTCCTGGGCCTAGGGCAGTTGCCAGATTCTTGGCACACATCCCCCTGATTGAGCCTGTCTTGTTCCACCTGTGCCTTGCAGGAGAACTTACCCAGGTGTCTACCATCCTGGAAATCTAGGCAGAGAAGGGGGAGGCCCAGAGAGAAAACAGTGCTTCCTCTCCTTCCACTTCCATCTTCTCCTCTTCCTTCGGGTTGCCCCCCGGGTCTTCCCTGAATTAGTGACAGCATGACTCTGGATCCATTCAGAGCTTCCTCTTACTTTTTGTTGAAGGTATCCTTCATGCTACAAGCATACCTTATTAAACACTTAACATGAGTGTAGGAGACACAAAAGTTTCAGGAAGATCATTCTGCTCCATATAATTCATAAAAGTAGGACCTTTGGTCTGAAAATATTATTAAAATAGTACCAGATGACCTCTTTTTTTAATCTACTATGTATTGAAAATATTTGCATTATTGAAACTAACTGTGGGAGAAGAACAGCCTCTTGCCTGGATGTTTAAAGGATTACAATAGAACTAGTGATTTAATAAGTCATTTTAATAGATTAATAGTAATAATAAACAGCATCTTCATTCAGGACTACATACCTACTATTCATAAAACTTACTGCTTTTAATTTTAACTTATGATTATTATTGGGGACATATACATGATATATTCAATGATTTAATATAACGACAATATGACTCCATTAGTTTTTTATCATGCAACTATAAATTTCATAATGTTATGTAACTGACATGCTTCCATTTTTTTAAGATTGTATGTATTTACTTTTTTGACAGAGAGAGAAAGAACAAGCGGGGTGGGGGGGCAAAGGGAGAAGAAATAGACTCCCCGCTGAGTAGGGAGCCCGATGTGGGGTTCAGTCCTGGGACCCTGGGATCATGACCTGAGCCAAAAATGGACACTTAACTGACTCAGGCACCCAGGCACCCCTCCAGGTCAGATTCTAAATTCTAAATATGTTGCCTTAGACTTATTAACTGCTATGTATTAAAGCCAGTTTATCAATTGAATACGCTGTAAGAATGGTTAAACAAAGCCTGCTACTATCCAATTTGAGGCCTTATTAACTCATGCCATGATCACACTAAGTTGCTTGTCACTGGTGGTCCCCAGCACATAGACTAAATTCAGCTTTCAATCATTAATCAACTAATCAATAAAAAATTCCTTATAGATTACTTCACATCTATGAGTTAGAAAACTTGACATCGGGGTGCCTGGGTGGCTCAGTGGGTTAAGCCTCTGCCTTTGGCTCAGGTCATGATCCCAGGGTCCTGGAATCGAGTCCCGCATCAGTCTCTCTGCTCATCAGAGAGCCTGCTTCCCCCTCTCTCCCTGCCTGCCTCTCTGCCTACTTGTGATCTCTGTCTGTCAAATAAATAAATAAAATCTTTAAAAAAAGAAAGAAAGAAAGAAAACTTCACATCAAAATCTGGATTTCCAGTTTTCCTGAAAATTGGACGTGCCATATTTCTCATGTGTAGGTCCTCTTCAAGGCTGCATTTTTTTACAGTATCTTCCTGACCTTGACATGCACTTAAGTCTGCAACCCCTGATCTAGATATTTCCTATTCCAGTGCATCCTACTCTGCCTCAGGGTCAAACTTCTAAGTGCATTATGGTAAATCTGCCACACACCCCTACAAACCTTTCCCATCTCCATGCATAGAATCTGTGATACAGACTTTAAGGCCTTTCCATTTCAACTTTATATTCAGGTGTTCACCCAGAACAATGGAATAACAGGTCCCATTGTTCTGGGCAGGTGGGGGCTACCAGATCGCACCTTGTGCTTCTATACTTCTTCACCTTTCTGATGCCTTTCTTCTCCCTCAATCTCCTTCTCATCCATATTCATGTATATTTTTAGACCCAGTTAAAAATTTGTGTCTCCATTATATTTTCCCAGAACAGTCAAGGGATAGTGGTTCTTCTCCCCTCTACACTTAACACCCTGATTTCTCTTACTTCCAAATTCCCGGATGGGTACCACTTTATGTTGAAATTATGAGTTATCATAGATTTACCTCAACCAGGTAGGGTCTAAATCTTGTTCAGTTTGAATCCCACATATACTTGGCATAATTACTTATACTTACTTGACACTCAGTAATTATTTGTTGAATGAGAAAATTTTCTTCTTTGTTCCAATATTCTTTATGTAAGTAACATCCTCTGAGACACAGATGTGATTTATATTTGCATTTTCATTAGGTAGATGATAGATGTGTGTATTTAAAATATTGATTTTTGTGAGGTATATGATTATTTAGAGCTCTAGAGCCTTTTGTGTTATCAAATATTTGACCTTCCTGTTTAATCTTTTTTTTTTAAGTAATTACTATTATGTAGCTTAGTTTTTTATAGCTCTCACCTAGGAATTATGGAAAAACATGATCTTTCTTGACATTATAATAGTATCATGTTCAAACTATAAGAAAAACTCTTGTTCCTAAACTATAATGCGATGTTAAATTTTAGGTTAGCAGGATTCCATGTGAAGCTTGACTGGGAATTTGTAGTCCATAGAAGTCTTTTAAGATATTACAACACATTTTTAAAATATTCCTCTAGGTTCTACAATTTATTAGACTAGTCATTGCTCTTTGTTACAAATTCAACAGTATGTGTTTACATTTAGAATATGTTAAACATAGAAGGTGCGTATTGACAACTTTTGTGTCCTTTGATTCCTCCTTTTCCTTTAGTCATGGTCAGACTCACTTAGAAGCGGTGTATTGTCTTCTTTCCGACTTCTGATCCTCTTCTCACTTTGCTTCTCTATTTCCCCAAAGCCTTTGTCCTAGGGATCTCCCTACTCTTCCTAATTTGTTTTTAGTGGGTGGTAGAGGGAGAGTAGGGGGCCACACCTTGTCCCCAGGCCTTCCACTAGGTGTCCTCTAAGCCCAGCTCAACATCTCAGAGAGGATTGTAGCCTGCAAAATGAGAAAGAGCTGCCTATGTTGGGCAACTGTACATATCCATAAAGTTCAAGTAAAAGTAGTTTCCTTTTGATGTTATGAGTCTGTTGCAAATGATTCTAAAAAAGATTTGCAACACAATAACATTTTAATTTTTCCCCTGGAGGGCATCTTTAATTGTTTTTAAAGAGAGAAACAATTGCATTCTCATAAATGTATTCATTTTCAATGTGCATAAATATAATTATTCGGTACAGCCATGTCAGCAAGAGCTGTAGGGATAACTTGTGCTTGACCTTTAATCAGAGTAGAAAAGTAAATGTTCTGTGTTGGCTCTTTAAATCTCTCGGTGAGCTGCTGCGATGGAGGGGTCCCCTACAAACAGTAAATAGCATTCAAGCTGATGCAGGATCTAATAAGGCTCTTTGAAAATGTCCAGAAACTTTTTAGTGAGGACTTGGGTTTTTCTCTGTTAATTTCTAAATACTTTTTATTTTATTAAAAGGAAATAGGAGTAATAAGGTAACCGAGTAGACAATTCTGTCCCTGTGACATGGCTGTGAGCTGGACTTCTCCAAAGTAGTCCTGCTTGTTTGATTATTTTTTCATGCTATCTCTGTTTACATGTAACAAACTGCTTGTATTCTAATAGCCCTTTTATTGCTTCCTCCCTCCCTCCCCAGGAAGTATTTATTCATTTCCCCTCACTTCAGGCAAAGCAGGCCACAGGGGTCAGAGAGAGCCCTTACTCAGGGAAATGCAAGGGCTGGGGTGTGAAGCAGGCAGTAAGAAGGAGGAGATATGGGAGGGACAACAACAGTGTCTGTGACAATACCTGAAACAATAAATGAAAAATCATGTAACCTACTCTGTCCTAAGGAAATACAAAGTGAGTTAAAAACTGGAGTCTCAAATGTTTTTTTGTTTTGTTTTTAAAGATTTTATTTATTTGAGAGAGAGAGGGAGAGAGAGCGAGCACAGGCATATAGAATGGCAGGCAGAGGCAGAGGGAGAAGCAGGCTCACTGCTGAGCAAGGAGCCCGATGTGGGACTCGATCCCAGGACGCTGGGATCATGACCTGAGCCGAAGGCAGCTGCTCAACCAACTGAGCCACCCAGGTGTCCCATGGAGTCTCAAATGTTAACGAGAGAGTTAGGGAAATTTCTAGGCCCTGAAAGAACAGTTGAGTGTTGTCAGCCAGTGAGAAGCTGACCAAGAAAGCAATAAGACCCAAAGACTTGGTAAAACAGGCAGGGAGTCTGAATGTCATAGATCAGAGGAAGGACCTTCCCTGTGTGGTAGTGTCTCATTAGAGGCTGCTGACTGCCCTTTGCTCTAGGTGGAAGTCCACATTTCATAATGCGCTATGTACATGATTTGGCCATTGACTGTTTCTCGAATCTCATGTAGGTGTTAGTTTGTGTTAGTTTGATCTATAAGAACTAAAATCTGTTTCAGCTTTCTAGCACTGCCATAACAAAGTACTACAGGCTGGGTGGTTTAAACAACAGAATTATTTTCTCCCAGTTATAGAGGCCAGGATCACAGTTATGAAACAACCTGTTGGTAGGTTTGGGTTCCTTCTGAGGGCCATGAGAAAATAATCTGTTCCAGGCTTCTTCCTTGGCTTATAGATGTCTGTCTTCTCCCTGTGTCTTTATTTTGTCTTCCCTCTGTACATGTCTGTAGCCAAACGGCCTCTTCTTACAAGGACACCTGTAGTGTAAGGATTGCAACCCTCATGGCTGCACTTTAACTTCATTACCTCTGGAAAGACTGTATCTCCACATATGGCCACATTCAGAGGCACTGGGGGGTTTGGACCTCAACATATGAATTTTTGAGAGGCACAGTTCAGCACATAACAATCCGCCCTTCTGCCTCCCAAAATTCATATCCTTTTCACATTCACCCCATCCCAACAGCCTCAAAAGTCTTTAGACATTCCAATGTCAACTGTCAGTCCAAAATCTCACCCAAATCTCATCCAAACCAGGTACGAGTGAGTCTCCAGGTATGATGCTTCCTGAGGCAAAATTCTCTACCTGTCTGTGTCCCTCTTGGACCCTACATTAGCCATCTTCAATTTCTTTCTGTTCCCTGAACTATCTCACATCTTGGCCCTTGCATAGGCTAATCACTCTTTCCAGGATACTCATTCTCTTCTCTTAGTTGTTTTGTTTTGTTTTGTTTTGTTTTGTTTTTTCATCCATTCAGCAGATGCCTACATGGCATTTCCTATTGTGTGACTCCCTTATATTTCTCTCAGGGTCTGTCCGGCTTGCTTACTTCTTCAGGGACCCCGCTTTTCCCCATGATGCCCACATCATCCATTCCAAGTAGCTTGTTAAATGCTCTTCCCACTCTCTAAGATAGGAAACTCTAAGAAAGAAAAGACCCCCCAGACATTTGCCTATAAAATTTATGATTTATCAACTAGGAACATAAAAGTTGATAAATTAGTTAAAAGAAAGGAGGAGGCAAGAAGAGAGGGAGTGAGAAGAAAAAAGAAAGAAAAAGGGAGAGAAAAAGAAAAAGAAGGTTTACATGGAGGGAAGGAGATGATAGAAAGTTTTGAATCTAAGCTTTGACAATATGGTTCTCATCACACTCATGTGTATCACCTTGTTCAAGCAATTTAACCTCAGTGGACTTTGTCTAACAAATAAAAGAGCTAGACTTTAATTTTCTTTATCTCTGTTATGACAGAATTAATTTTTTTTTTCAGCAGCTGGGAGTGGGTTTAAGATGATCATGGTGAACTAAGCTCTAAGGGACCACCTAGTAGCCTCTTGCATAAATACAGGTGTGAGGTTCTATTTGAGAGTTAAAATGATGTATTTGGTTTGGAGATGTAGTTTGGACATTCAACACCTGCTTTATGTTTCTGTTTGTACCAGTGTATGCCTTTTGGAGACATGTGCTTATGTAACAAAGACATGGTGTATATCTTCTTATACCACAGTCACTTCTCGGAGAACATAAACATTGTTATTCATGTTCAGTGTATAGAAGAGAGAAATGGTATGAAGGTATTTTTTTGAAATCTGTTTAAATCATCTCTTTATATTGTTAATCTGAACTATGCTGATATAATTAGTTATTAATCATCTGTGATTAAAGAACACATCCCAGTCAAAAGGGAAGTCTTCTGTAGATTAACATGAAGGAGAAAGAGAATCATTTGGAGCTACACAGGTCTGACTCCAAACCTGAGTCTGCTAGTGATTCTGTGGTGCTTAATGTGTACCACATTCTTACCAAAGTTCATCTCTCATCTGCACTCAGGGTTACTGGTAAATTGGCTGAAGAAATTATTTTTTGTAATGTTGAACTAAATATCTCATTGAGATCCTCTGAAAGACATACATGAAAGAATAACTCTACCTGATTTTACTAATGGAAACTGCAAAAGATTTCTGAAAAATAAATCTTTTTACAGGATACCTGGGTGGTTCAGTCAGTTAAGTATCTGCCTTTGGCTCAGGTTATGACCCCATGGTCCTGGGATTGAGTCCTCTATTGGGTTCCTTGGTGGGAAGACTGCTTCTCCCTCTGCCTGCTGCTCCCCCTGCTTGTGTTCTCTGTCTCTCTCAAATAAATAAAATCTTTAAAAAATAAATCCTTTTTAGTGTCAAAACTTTAAAAATGACTATTGTCAGTAATTTTACTTTTTAGAAATATTTATCTTTTTGTTGTTTCTTCTTCTCCCACATAAGGGAGACAAAATTCTTAGTACACATAAAAATAATAGTAATAATAATAACAAACATTGATTTCTTATCCTCTTTGTCAAAGATTTTTGCCTATTATCTCATTTAATCCCCATAATAACTCTATGAAGAAGATTCTTTTATACCTCCATTTTACAGGTGAGAGTTTCTGTAAGACACAGAAATGATATATGACTTGCTTCTTTTTTTTTTTTTTTTTTAGATTTTATTTATTCATTTGACAGAGAGAGAGATCACAAGTAGGCAGAGAAGCAGGCAGAGAGAGAGGGAAGCAGGCTCCCTGCCGAGCAGACCAGCCCAATGCAGGGCTCGATCCCAGTACCCCGAGATCATGACCTGAGCCGGAGGCAGAGGCTTTAACCCACTGAGCCACCCAGGCGCCCCTACATGACTTGCTTCTAATCACAGACCTGGAAAGTGGTAGAGCTGAGATTCAAATCCAAACTGTTTGAAAACTATGCCTTAACCAAACATTCTATAGTTACAATAGTTGCTAAATAATTATTTGCTGTAAAGGAATCAGAGATTTTGTCAAGAGAGGCACAATGCAATTAGAAGCTGAGGAAAGGGAATGTTGAATACTAATCGTACAACTGAATTTATCTCATGTTGGGAATACTCCAAGATAATGTACAGAGAGAAGCAAGTTTTATGTTCCATTCAACCCGCTCTCAAGGGTGGTTGTATATCTTCAGGTACAAACCATGGAGGAACTTGGGTTACACTAAAGGTATAGACAACCTTTTTTCTTGAGATATTTAGGTAAAGTTTAGAGACACATGTGTAATAAGTGATCCATCGTTATCTTCTTACATATTTATAGGTTTCAGTGTTCCCTTTAAATCTGTAGTTAGCCAAGATAAAAATATTTGGCTTCTTTAATTTTATTCAGTGCTTTCCAGGTATATCCTTGGCAGATTAAGCCCATTATATATCTGTGACTTAATGAAATATCTCCTTGCATTTCACTGACTGTAAACCTTAGAAGCTTCTTTTTGAGGTCATTCAGTATTATAATTAATACTGTACTTGAATCTCAGCCAGTAACCAGCTTTGTTTTGACATCATGCATTTTCAGAGTTTTTCTATTAACTATACTTAGATTTATCCGCTCAACCAACCCAGATAGGAGTCCAGCTGTTTATAACTATTTAGATCCTTCTTCCCTTTTGTTTTCATTATAATCTTTCTCCATGCTCAGAAGCAAACTGTGTTGTTTCTCCCAGCCTGTTTTCAATAAAGGGGAGCTAACAATAGCTCCTACACCTCAGAGCTATGTGAATATTAAACAAGACTGTATATTGGTATCTGTAGCCTAAAGCACATTCCTGAGATCTAAAACTCATAAATTAGTGCTTATTCAACATCTTTACTTAGATATCTAGTAGGCACCTCAAACTTAACATGACCTAGACACTGCTCTTGAAGTCTTTTCCTCAAATAAGCTCCTTCCCTGACTTTCTAATGTCTGTAATTTACCCACTTTCTCGGATCATAATCTTAGGACTCACCCTTGAAACTTTGTATTAATTCATACCTTGCAGCCATTCCTTCAGCAGATTCTGTGAACTATACCTTCAGAATAAGTCTTGGGGTGCCTGGGTGGCTCAGTGGGTTAAAGCCTCTGCCTTCGGCTCAGGTCATGATTCCAGGGTCCTGGGATCAAGCCCCACATTGGCCTCTCTACTCAGTAGGGAGCCTGTTTCCCTTCCTCTCTCTGCCTGCCTCTCTGCCTACTTGAGATCTGTCAAATAAATAAATAAAATCTTAAAAAAAAGAATAAGTCCTGAATCACCATTTTCAGTATCTTTCCTCCTATCACCCTATCCAAGCCACCATCCCTCTTTACCAGAACAATTGTAATAATTTCCTAATTGCTCTCACTGCCCCGACTCCTGATCCGATACACAGTTTCTCCTCCCCACCAGCAGCCAGAATGATTCTGTAAATCTTTAAATTAGATAATCTCTCCCCTGCTTAAAATTCTCCAACCAGTTCCTAAATCAAAAACACAAGAAACAAGTGTTGGCAAGGATGTGGGAGGAAAAAAAAAAAAAAAAAAAGAACCCTCATGCACTCTATGCACTCTTAATGGGAATGCAAACTGGTGCAACCACTGTGGAAAACAGTATGGAGGTTCCTGAGAAAGATAAAAACAGAACTACACTGCAATCCAGCAATCATACTGGGTATTTCCCCCAAAATACAAAAACGCTAATTCAAGGGGATACATGCACCCCAGTGTTTATAGCAGCATTATTTATAATAGCCAAATTATGGAGACAACCCAAGTGCCCATTGATTGATGAATGGGTAAAGAAGATGCGGTATAGGGGTGCCTGGGATTGCTCAGTGGGTTAAGCTGCTGCCTTCGGCTCAGGTCATGATCTCAGGGTCCTGGGATTGAGCCCCGCATCGGGCTCTCTGCTCAGCAGGGAGCCTGCTTCTCTCTCTCTCTCTCTCTCTGCCTGCCTCTCTACTTGCAATCTCTCTCTCTGTCAAATAAATAAATAAATCTTAAAAAAAAAGAAGATGCGGTATACACCATATATATACACATACACCAGATGTATATGTACATAGATATATATATATAGTGAAATATTATTCAGTAATAAAAAAGAATGAAATCTTGCCAATTGCAGTGATAGGGATGGAGCTAGAGAATCTTAGACAAAGTGAAATAAGTCAGAGAAAGACAAATACCGTATGATTTCACTCATATCTGGAATTTAAGAAATAAATGAGCAAAGGAAAAAGGAGAGAGAGAGAGGCAAACCACTATAGAGAACAAACTGGTGGTTATCAGAGAGGAGGTGGGTGGGGGGTTGGGTGAAATAGGTGATGGAGATGGAGATTAAAGAGGGCACTTGTCATGATGAGCACTGGGTGTTGTACGGAAGTGGGGAATTACTATATCGCTCACCTGAAACTAATAAAACTCTGTATGTTAACTATATTGGAATTAAAATAGAAAAATAAAAATGATTTCCTAGAAAGACTAGAATGGTCATTGCAAGGTACTGGGGGGAGGAATAAATAAGGTGATGAAGGTCAGAAATTTTCAGGTGTAACAAGAATACATCTTGGTAATTTAATTCATGACATAGTGACTAAAATTAGTAAGGTACATCTGTAAACTAGAAAGTAAACTAAGAGTAGATCTTAAGCATATCACTGGAAAAAAGAAAAAAAGAAAAAAAAAGAACCCCTCCCCCCAAACACAGCTAACTACCTGATATGATGGCTGTATTAATTTTCTTGATCTTAGTAATCATTCCACAATGAAATGGGTATATCAGATGAACACTCTACAGTATAAATGGATGTAATCATACCTGTCAACTTTTCTCAATAAATTTAAAAATGTAAACATTGAAAAACAAAAACAAACCAAAAAAACCCTGCCTTAGCCAATTCCCATCCCACTAAGAATAGAATACATGCAGTTTATCATCGATGATGTGATCTTACAGCATCTGGTCCTGGCCATGTGTTCGTCTTCCTCTGCCTTGCTTCTGTTTCCTCTGCCTACTGGCCCGTTGCTGTTGCTCAGTTAGATCAAACTCATTCCTGCCTCAGTGACTTTGTACTTGCTTTTCCTTCTACCTAGGCTATTGTTTCGTAGATATTTGCATGACTTGCTTCCTCACATTATTTGTACCTCTGCTCAAATGCATTTTCTCATGGAGGGGCTGGGTGAGGTGTTTTTAGGACAGTTTATCTAAAATGTCCCTCCCTCATCCCTAGTCACTCTCTAAAGTACTCAGCAGCCATAGGACCTGTTATTCATCATGTGATATGATTGTTCATATGTTCCCCCCCATCTGAAATGTATACTCCTTGAGTTCAGGAACCACAACATACCTAGCACATGGTAGACTTTCAATATAGATATGTCAAAAAATGAATTAATGAATCGAAGGCACCTACAGCCTGGTGCAGACTCAGTTTTCATAAATGTTATTTGTGATCCTTCTACCCTTTTCTAATGATATGCATTAGAAAAATCACTTGTTATGTTCTCCATTACACATACTTATATACGCCTCATAAAAGCTGCTAAGTCAATATTTCCATTTCCCTGATGGGGTAACTGAGGGTCAGACAGATGAATAACTTGCATAGAATGACATTAGAAGTTCAAATTTGGCTCAAACTCTTATTTCTATGTCCAGTTATCATACAATAGAAGGTGATGTAAATGAAAGGTCACCATTCTTTTGATAATAAGAGTTGACTTAGCTAGTATCAGTGCTGGGCAAGTGCTTCTTCTTTTACCTGCATAATGTTCATTCCTGGAAGAAGATAAAACACCCTAGATGGCAAGGGACTGTTTTTTTGATCCATGGTATCTAACATGGTAGAACCAGACATGTTCTTAACATCCAGCATTATTCTGCTGTGTTTCATCTGCTTCCCAAATCACTGCCAAGAAATCAGCTTCAACTCTTTTCTCTATTGATCTCTGTAGGTATATATATCTGTGTGTATATGCACACATATATGTGCATTTTAAGTCTAAATGGTATGGGTGGTTGTTATGCAAGCTCATTTGAAACCATTTTGCTCATAAAAATTCACGATGCTTGGGGCATATGGGTGACTCAGTGGGTTAAGCCGCTGCCCTCGGCTCAGGTCATGATCTCAGGGTCCTGGGATCGAGTCCCGCATCGGGCTCTCTGCTCAGCGGGGAATCTGCTTCCCCCTCTCTCTCTGCCTGCCTCTCTGCCTGCTTGTGATCTCTGTCTGTCAAATAAATAAATAAAATCTTTAAAAAAAAATTCACGATGCTTAAGTACTGGTAGATAAAGTCTTTCCTTTATTCTTAGGTACTAATTTTGGGACTGCTAGAATTTTTCTCAAAGACAGAAGACAGGTGTGAGAAAGAAAGCAGATTATCAGTGAAGCTGGCAGAAGTGAAGGGATGGGGGACAGTAAATGAGAGAGAAACAGTTGGAAGGAGTGAAAAAGTTGAAAGGAAGTGGCCAGATCTGCAAGTGTTATCAGTGATGAATAAGAAGAGGCAAAGCCTGCAATGGATTTATGAGGTGGCATGCACCAAAGGGCATGCTGAAAGGAGCTGATGTGAAGCAACCAGAGGTAGAAGATCCCTATGTGCTAGGCAAGTTTCTGGGTACTGAGAATACAATGCTAAGCAAAATGATGTGTAAAAATTTACATACATAGGCAGTTCCTGGGTCATTCTATATAATTAAAATATGCCATTTTAAAAGATAAAATAGAAAAGCATATAAATTACTTTTCATATAATTCTATTCCTTAGCACTCATGAATCTCTGACTATGAATAATATAATGGTATCAGCCCTAAGGAACTTATAGTTGATTGGGAGAAAGGCATTATAATAAATGATTTCTACAAGAGATAACTCTGTAATGAAGTCTGTAAGAGTAAAGACTATGCCTATTTTGCTTACCCTTATATTCTCAGTGCTACATCATAAAAATAGGAAAGGTGTTCTTCAAGAGAAAAATCAGAATTTTTTTGTTAACAACACAATAGAGTTCTAGAATTTCTGTTATACATGGGAAACGTAAGAAACATCTGGGGAGCATTTTCAGTGTACATGTTTGTGATCCTGTCTTCTGAACAACTTACTGAGTCAGATTTTTGAGGGGTAGATCCGAACTTTCGTATTTCTAAATGTTCTTCAGCCAATTTATTGCTAAACCCTCGTTAGGAAAGACTGATTTAGAGAGAGGTTTCTTGGTGCATGTCAAGGGGCTTTGGTAAAGGCCATGTCATTCCCATCACTTTCAGTAATGATTTAGATCAGGAGTCCAACAATGGCCCATGGACCAAATCCAGCCTACCGCCTGTTTTTGGATGGTTTGTGAAGCTAGAATGGCTTTTACATTTTTAAAAGATTAAAAATATCAAAAGAAGACTAATACTTTGTACCACTTGAAAACTGGATATAATTTAGAATCTAGTGTGTACAAATAAAATGCTGGTTCACAGTTCCCTGCATTCATTTTGTGTTGTTTGTGGTTCTTTTCCTACTACAATAGCAGAGTTGAATAATCAAGATAGAGACTGTATGGCCTGCAAAGTCTAAATCTTTACTATCTTGCCCTATACAGAAAATTTTGCCTACCCCTGTAATACAAAGAGAATATTCGTTACATATTTCACAAGATATGAATCTGGGAGAGATAGTAAGTTAGAGGATAAAAAGGTTCTTGTCACTATAGGGAGATGGGCCAAATCTAGCAAGATAAAATACAGTAGGTAAGATAGTAAGTTTCCACATATTGGCCTAAATAAAACAACCACACAATTATGAGCAGTTTAGCTTTTGTGCATGGAAAAATGACATAGGATTTTTTTTTACAGTAAGTTCAAATAGATGTCAATTGTATGATTATGACCACTAAAAATCTAATTTATATGGACCTATAAACAAAGTATGACACATAAAATAAGGAATGGTAAGATTATGCCTAAATAATTCATTTCACTTTGGGGTGGCCTATTTTCAAATTGAATAGATATCTGAAGTATTTTCAGGGGGAGCTATTAGGATGGTGAAGGGATCCAAAACTGTGCCAAATGTTAAATTATTTAGTCTGAGGAAAAGAAGATTCTGAGGGGACATAACAGATAACACTTGTCAAGTATTTGGATGAATATCATGTGGGAGAAGGATTAGATTTATTCTGTGTGAGCCAAAGGGGTATAAAGCCAGTTATGGAGATAGAGAATGTAGGCATATTAGGCTAATATAAATAGATACATGAATTGTTCAAATATGGAATTGTGATTCCTTGTGAGGAGATGCTACCCTGGATGGTGCGGAAAGAACCTGGAAGAATTCTGAGTTAGGATATTGTTGGTGGGATTTGAGGATTAGAAGGGAAGTTAGATTAATTTGTATATATGATCTCTCTCGACATTAAGTGTCCCAGAGAATAAATCCATTAAGTCATGCATGTATTTTTATATTCCTTGCGCATTCATTGGGCATTGACTATTTGCAGAACATTCTGTTTATAATTTTGAAGGATGCGAAGGGAATCCATGATGTGAGTTGGGGAGACAAAGGGACTTTGCAAACAAGACATAAACACATTAAACATCAGGATGAGTGATACATAAACTGAAACTCTATTGTTGTTCAAAGAGGGTGTGATCAGTGAATACTTCAGGAAGGAAGTGGGCTCGAGCAGAGCTTTAAAGATTGGGTTTTAATTTGGATAGACTGTGGTAAGAACACAGAAGGTGTAGGTAATGGGACCAGCATGACCAAAGATCAGTTAAGGAGGGGTAAGGTAGAAGACACGTATGCCAGAGAGAAAGAAACGCTTACTCGAACAACATTCATTCATTATTCATTTCACACTTAAGGAGCACCTACTATGGGAAACCACAGTGCAGTTCAAGAGGTTACAAAGGATAAATAATGATTCCTGCCCTTAAGAAACTCCCAGCCCAGAAATAGGGAAATCAATGTCAACATCCTCTCTAGAGTAGCTTAATTCCTGCGTGCTTTAGCTGGAAGATGAGTTACTGGAAATTTCTTGGATTAACTTCCTCCAGTTTAAAAAACTAACCAACCATCATTTAATGAATATTTATTGAACTTCTGCATTCTTCTAGCTGCTGGAGATAGATCAGTGAACAGAACAGACAGAGCTCTCCCGCTGCCCAGAACGTAAGCTAAATGTATTTTGTGTTATTCCCGTTCCTTCAAGAAACATTAAATGTTATTTATTGTTTTACAGATTTTGAGAGGCCTAGATCAATAAAGAAATATCTTCTTGGGCTTTCAGAAGGATATTTAGAGCCCTGTCTGTGAAGAAAATGCTGTGAGATACTGAACAGTGTCTCTTTAAACCTATGCTCCTTTCTTGAGCAGCGTTTGTATTTTTGTCATCCATTCCATTTTGTTTTTGTTTTTGTTTTTTAGCACCTGCAAAATTTAAACTGGAAATTTCATCCTTTGTGTCCCAGCTCTTGTCACACTAAACGCCTCTTGTTGTGCGAGAATCAGTATTGGCTCTTCATACAAATAAAATGCAAATCATATCCTTGCTAGAGCTAAACACTTATCTCAATGAAATCTGAACAAATACTTGAAGGTTAAAACTGAGATTCATTGCTTAGCAGAATAAAGAGAAAAACACTGAATGCAACATGAATTTTCCACCGAGATGAATTCCAAATACAAGCCAAAAACTCAGTAGAGATAAAAATACTTTTCATGCCAAATGATGGATTTCGATATCTAGAGCCAGATATCAGACTTATTTCTCAGCAATTTTTCCTTCACATGAAATTTAATATTAAGCATCTGATTGCTTCTCACTATTGAAAAATGCCATATTAAGTTTCACAAAGGAAAGCAAGTTAACTGCAATATCCAGGTCAAATGACTATCTAGGGGGGAAAAAATGTGGCTCGCCTGGTCACCAAACAGAACCCAGAATTCTACCCACTGGTGAGTGCTGAGAGTCCTGGGTTTTGTTTTTCTGTCTTTTTCTGTGTAATTGACTTCTCTGGCCCACAGTTTCCCCATATGTTAACTCTGTGTGTCTGTGAATATCACTCTTCAGGCAGTTGCTTTGAGCCATAGAATAAACACTAGTATATTATAGTCCATTGCTTATTTTTAAAAAGCATTCTCCTTTATGTGTTTAAGAGCTTAAAGTGGCCACACATGTCACTACACTATAGGTTTGTTTTTTAAATACTCTGTTAATTTTTTTCTGTGCAATTGGTTCTCTTTACAGTAATACATATTTTGTGATGTATGCTTAAAAACATTAATCCCAAGCAGGGACTCATAGACTGCCAAAGTGCCCATAATACAAAAATAGCTCAGAACTGATAAAGGAGGACAGCACTTCCTCTGACCCACTGTCCTGTTGGTCCTCAAGTCATCCCCTTAAGAGATAGGCAGGATCCTTGCCAAATATATTGAAAAGATTCATGGGGGAAAAAAAAAAAAAAAGGCCTACAAAGCAACATTCACTCACATAACAGATTGCATCACATAGCTGGTATTCATAGTTATTTTCATTTGGTTGGTATCTTTTGTTCGAAGTCTAGGCAAAAACCAAAACCAAAATGACTTGTTAAAAATGGTCATTAGAGTGAAACCTGGGGTCTGTGGAGAGGCCAGCATCTCGAAGATGACCGAGCCAGGGTAGTGAAAGTATGGGTACGGTTTCTGCAGTGTAGACAGCTACTGGCTGTAAGCAATAATCACTTTCCAGTGGTGTTATCTGAGTTCTCAACATAAATGACATAAACACTCTGACATCGCAGACACCAGATCTGACGCTTACTGGAAACTGTATCCGTGTAGTTCTTCCTTTTAGTAGTTTTAAAAAGGAAATGGCTTCTGTGTGTAGGGACAGGGATGTGGGGAGGGATCTTTTCAAAAGGATCTTTTCTTACATCCTGGCATTTCATGTTTGATAAAATTGAAAGTATATTATTTTGCTTAACAGTGGAGGAATAAAAACAGGATGTTCATGAGGAACAGATGTGTAATTCTCATTGGTTCTCTGGAAATCCTTTCTGCTGGTGTCTAAATAGCACAAAGGTCCAAACAAATTTTAAGTCTGTATCTGTCTTAACAACTCTGAATAAGCATTTCTTTTAATTAATAAGGATCATTTTTATAGAATTCTACCATGAAGGCTACTCTTTTTAGACTAGGCTTTTAAAATATCCACTCAGATAGAAAAAAAATAAAGCATTTTTTATTTCTTTACGAAAAATAAACAACCAATTATCTAAAAACTGGCATTAATTCTGTTTATGCTCAAATGTGATGTAACTACAGATAGGTTTTTACTATTGCTCATCTAAATTTTGGGTGAATGTGTGACCTGTTTGCTTGTGTGTAGTTATATGTGACCTACATTTCTTGTAATATTAAATATTCAATGGCAGACTTCAAGAATTTTTAAAATTGTTATTCCTAGGATTTGATCCTTATATTAATCATTATGACTTGAGAAAATTTGAAGCTTTCCTTAGCTTATGACATTTTGGTCTTACAACAACACGATGGAGTGGGTGATATTTGTGTTTCCATTTTACAGGTGAGGAAATTCAGTACATCAGTCAGCTCAGGATGCCATAACAAAATGCCATAGACTGGGTAGTTTAAGTAACAGAAATTTATTGCTCACAGTTCTGGAGGCTGAAAGTCCAAGATTCAGGTGTTGGCTGACTTGGTTCCCCCATAAGGTCTCTCTTCCTGACTTCCAGATGGTGGCCTTTGACTGTGTCCTCATATGGCAGAGAGATCGGGTTTTGGGCTCTCTTCCTCTCTTTGAAAGGACATTAACCCAATCATGAGAATCCTACCTAAACCTAATTACCTCCCAAAAGTTCTACTGGCAAGTACCATTACATTGAGGATTAGGGCTTCGACATATGAAGCTAAGATAAAAACGTTTAGTCCTGACACTCAAGGTTTACGGAGGTTAAGTAATTTGCTTAATGTTATGGAGCTAGTAAATGGTTAAAGATAGAATAAGTTCCGGAAACTTGCAAAAATAGTAGTTTACATTGGTGTGATGGCTTTAAAGATATTTTCAATTTGACTTTTCTTTACCATCCTCACCACACGCATGCTATCTAAGAACCATGTAGCCAGTTTGCCTCTGTCCCAGACTACCTTGCTTTGCGTCTGTTCTCCACAGAGTAAGCGGAGGGATCCTTTCAATTCTCAACCTCATCCTCTCAGTTTGCCTCTGAAAACCCAGCAGTGACCTCCCTCCCCATTCAGAAGAAAACTTGAAGTCCCCTCCATGGTTCTGAAGGGCTTCCTGAAATCATGTGACTATGACCTTGTCTCCAGTTCTTCCCCTACCCTGCCCTACATGGCCCAACTCAAGCTCTTTCCTGTTCAGTGCTTACACTCCCTGCTCCTTCTGCCTGAAATAATCCTCTTTTCCAGAGAGGCAGCCCCATTTCTCCACATCCCTCAGAACTCCACTCCTCCCTCAGTCTTTCCTGGCCATCCTCCCTGTGTAACTACGCCCTCACCCTTCCCTCAACTCTCTATTCTTTAGCCTCTTATATGTCATCAAACCCCATAGTACTACCTGACATTATTAGATATTCTTCTGTGAATATGTTTTAGTATCTGCCTCCCTTAGTTGAATGCAGGTTTCCTGTGAAAAGACTTAATTTATTCCTGTTCATATCACTGGTAATCTCAAACAGCAGCTGATATGTAGTAGATAATCATTTTTTTGTTGAGTTTACAAACTGATGATGACTTCAAAGGGTCAAATTGTTATCATTCTTCTGGGAATAAAGAAACCCAGCTCAAAGGTGCTGAGGGCTATGTCTGAAGTTCCCTAGTCTATGATAGATAAAACCAGGAGTGTTGCCCAAATCTTCTTATTTTAAATGGTCTCTCCATGATATTCTCCTGCCCTTTCCTGCTCAGAATAAGGAGCAAACCTTGTGAAAGGAAAAGTGGTGGAAGAGAACTGAGATTTATGGAACATCAGATCTGTGTAGAATATTGCACTGGGTAACCTCCTCTACAATCCTAAGAGGTAGCAACTCTTACACTCAGTTCACAGTTGAGGGGAATAATGCCTGTCCATATTGCTCAGTAAGTCACCAGCAGAGCATTTGTTATTTTGTGGGAACGTCCTTACCTGCAAGATGCTGTCCAGGGACCCTGAATGAAACATTTCTCTAGACTGTCGTGAATTCAGGAGTGAAAGGAAGAGGTGGTCTTGCCTTAGACAAGAGCAGAGTTATTTTAGAATTTATAAGACAGGGCATTTGGGTGGCTCAGTCGGTTAAGTGTCTGCCTTCGGCTCAGATGATGATCTCCAGGTTCTGGGATCGAGTTCCGCATCAGGCTCCCTGCTCAGCCAGGAGTCTGCTTCTCCCTCTGCCCATCCCTCACTCACACAGGATCAAGTACACTCCCTCTCTCAAGCAAATAAATATTTAAAAAAAAAAAAAAAGAAGAAGAATTTATAAGACAACTTGCCTGTGCCCTTGCACTTCTATTCACTCAGGGTGTTCCAAGCTAAAACAAAAGCCTCTGGGTTTTTTAAGAAACCTGTTAAAGACTATAACTTGTCTATCATTAAAGCAAGAGTATTTATACAGGAAGCCTGCGGTCTGATCACTTGGTGAAACTGGGATGGTTCAAGTAGCCTTTAACCAATCTTTTCTCCCACAGATTCTATAGAATGGTGAGCAGCAGGATGCTCACAGAGACAAATTAGTGATGCTCCTAGCCAGGCTGTTTAAATTATTTTTAGGCGGAGACATACTGTACACACCAGGTTTTAGATGTGAGTAATTAATATGAAATGTTACCTCTCTCTTTGCCTGTAGTCACACTGAGCCTTCTTTATTTCTTGCTCTTTCTTCTCAGTTCCATTTCCTAGTATCTCCTATATCGTCTGTCTTGTAGATTGCTCTTTTACTGTGAAAAATCTTCTAGTTCTGTTGGCAAGAAGGTCCTGACAAACTGTTGGTGGCTGCAGTAACCATTCCCGGAGCTCACTACGCGGAAGCCCTGTTGCTTCCCTCGTGCCACATCTGAGAACTTGGCTGCCCTTATGTGATGGCCAAAGGCATTTGTTTCAATTCACTAGGATCTAGGTAGGGAGTTAGAAGGAATCAGGATAGTTTGCTCTAATAGGCCTTTCTTTAGCCCAGTACCTGTTTCCTGAGAACCCCCCTTAGAAGCTTTCTCCTAGACTTAGGAGAAGCAAAAGTAAAAACAAAGTAAGACCAACATCCAAACCAAACCGAACAATCACAACAAAACAAGCTGTTGTAAAGATTATTCAGAGATGCATTCCCTTAACAGTTGAACAAATTTCCCTTTCCTTCTTTCTATAGTTACATTTATTGCATTCCACAAGGAGAACTGCTATTAAAATGGAGATCTTGAGGCTCTGCTGTATCCTGGGTCATCTAACAAGGTTTAAAACATACACCTGTATGCATACATACACATATAGACACACATAGAAGGCACTTAATGCATTCAAGGAAGTTGATTTTATCAGAACACCATAGTTTAGGTTTCTTGAAGTACCTAAGGGGAACCTAATGTATTACAAGCACAACAGAAAAGATATTTTTAAAAATGTTAAAAATTAGAGCTGTTTTTTTCCCTCATAGAACCTGCATCCTAATAACCATTTAATATAATTTCTACTTTCGTTTGTGCCTTGGACACAAAAGTAGTGGCCACAGGGGCTTGGCACTACAGCAAGAAGAAAAGAAAAGGAGCTGAGGGAACACTATTAACATAAGATTTCCACACCTGAGATTCCTTGCCTACATATTGTTCATAGAATATATAAAATAAATGAAATTTCTGGTCATCTTAAAGCGTATCAGTTCATCTACCTGGATGCTTTAGAAGTGCCAGATTTTAGAAGTTGGGTGGGCGTTAGGGGGATACTTCATCCATGATTCCAACAGAGCACCAAATAAATATGGGTGTTTTTAGCTATGAGATAACATACCATCATACTTCTTCATCTCCTGATTACATGGTAATTCCTTTAGAGGCTATTCTCTTTGGTGTCACTCAGCCCGAGAAAGACAAACACGCTTCACTTAGCGTGATTGGGCAATAATTGTCTTTGATGGGGAGAGAAGATGTACAGCATGAAGTAAAAAATGCACCCTGAGAAACAGTTTTAAAAGAAACTACGTTATAGTCGTGAAAATAAAAATATGCCTATCGGCACATGCTCTGTGAAGATTTAAAGCTAGATAGAAGGAAGAAGAAGCATTTAGCACTTCTTACCCACATCCATCCCCTGAGCTCTGGTTCAGACTATTACCATCTTTAACCTGGACTCCTGCCTGGCCTCTTGACTGTGGTCTCTGCTTTCAAACCCTCTTTCTCCTATTACAAACACAGGAACCACGGGGATCCTGTGAAAATATAAGTCTAGTCATTGGATTCCTCCATTCAAACCCTTCCAGCAGCTTTCCGTTCACCCAGAGGAAAAGCCAAATACTTTCGTAGACTATGAGACTTACCTACCAACCCCACCCGCCACCCCAGCACAACTATGCCCGTGCTCAGACCCGTCCAGCCACACCGGCCAACTGGCTTGTCCTTATACGCACCCCCGTCCCCCAAGACAGGCTCCCACCTCAGGCCTCCACCTTTGCTGTTCCCTCTGCCAAATCTACTCTTGGTGACTTGTTCTCTCACCTCCACCAGCTCTGCTCAAATTTCGCCGTCTCAGTCAGGCCTTCTCTGACTTCCCCACTTATGCTTTGAAAAGCATGGAAATCAATAGTGACCGTAACATTACTTAACATTCGGAATTCTCAGATGATGGTAAAATACAGAGTTCGATCTGCATAGCTACAGTATTTTCAGTTAGGCTCCCAGGTTCAACCCTAAGTGGAACAAAGTGCAGCACAACTTAACGAGAAGGGAAGGAGGAGATTCTCCGTAAGGACTGACAACATGTCTTTCTGGGCCACTCCACTGAACAGACTCTGACTTAAACTCTAAATGTGTATTGATTGCCTGTTCTCTAGGGCTAGATGCAGGACTTAGTGACTTGAGTAAGAGACGATAGGACCCATGTTTTAAGTTTACAATGATCTATCAGAAGAGATTAATCAAATACTCAAGAAAAATAACAACAATAACTTAATATGAAAGAGGGTGTTACTTCTAAGTGAAATAGAGATCTTCCTCAGCTTACAATAGGCTTAGAGCCCAATGAACCCATCACCAGTTGAAAATATTGTTAGGGCAAAAATTCGTTAAATACAACCTAACCTACAGAATGCCATAACTTAGCCTAGCCTACCTAAACATGCTCAGAAACTTACATTAGCCTACAGCTGAGCAAAATAATCTAACAAAAAGTCCATTTTATAATAAGGTAGAATAATACCTCATGTAATTTCCTGAATACTCTACTGGAAGTGAAAAACAGAATGGTTGTTTGGGCACAGAATGATTGTAAGTGTATCAGCTATTTACCCTCATGAATGCACAGTAGACTGGGAGCTGTGGCTCGCTGCCCCTGCCCAGCACCACAAGCAAGTATGTTACTGCACATGGCTCACCTAGGAAAAGATAACAAATTCAAAATTTGAAAGATGGCTTCTACTGAATGCGTATTGCTTTTATGCCATTATAAAGTTGAAAAATTGTAAGTGGAACCATTGTAAGTCTGGGGCCATCTGTATAGCAAACCATTCCCTTTTTGACCGATCGCTGCAAAATTGATCAAGTTAGCAAGCTAGAATTGGATGGGGCTTAATTCGATAGATCATTACAGTGACAAAAACACCAACAGTTTCTGTCCAGGGTTTTAACATATCTGTTGAATTAAATGCAGTTCATATTTAAAGTACCTTGATATTATTCAAAGTTTCTCATAGATAATGCAATATTAGAAAAGGTAAAATGGACAATTTCTTGCTTTGTGTGCACCGTGATTAGTGAAAGTTGATTATGACACATTTTTTTAGTATCTAAATATAACATAAGACGGCAAGTTTTAAAAATAGATTTGATTATTCTCAGGCAGTGGCTGGTAAAGGTAGAAGACGTTGTCTGGAATTGATTAAATAGTGGTAGGGGTTCTGGGTCACATGGAAGAGATAGAGAGTGAAAATATATATGTATAAATTAAAAACTTTTCTTACATTTTATGGAAATTTAGCTTGTACATTTGCAAAACCATTTGAATTCTCTGCTTTATGATCTCCCTTTCATGGGCATAAAAGAACTTAAGTTATTTACAACACCTGTTATATTATTTAGATGATAGTTGGGTCTTAAATGCATATTAACAATGTATTTTAATTAAAGGATGAAAACAGATGTCACCGTTAGCAAATATAATGGGAAGGAAATTACATCTTGTCACTTGTCTTGAAATGCACTCCAGAATGGCTTAGAAAATACTGTACCTAATCATGGCTGACTAATTCAGTATACCGTGCAAGTAAAATTCAGGAAGCTTGTATTTCTCTGCTTTTAAAAAATGAAAAAAGAGGAAACCTTTTTGGAATACATTTCTTAGTTCTCAGATATTTAATTCAGGCTTTAAAAGTAGGATATTTGCTGGAGCTGCTTTTAAAAATCTGAACTCAACCTAGAGACTTTATTTCACAATTCTAAATCCTCCTTACATATTGCAATCCATTAAATAATGTTAGATGGCACAGAGCAAAAAGAGATGCTTTATCTGATTTTTTCAGTATTTTCTCTGTACCTTATAAAAAAATAGCTAATGTTTTATAGAGTTCTTAGTAACATCCACACCTCTCTAAGTGCTTTACATATATTAGTTATTTTAATCCCCACAACAATCCTGGAAGTAGGTAGGTATTATTATCTCTATTTCACAGATGAAAAAGTAGAGTGTTAAATGTTAAGTAACTTGCCAGCCCACACAAGCGACTAGTAAAAGAACTCGGGAAAGGATATTTGGCCTCAGAACCCTTGGGCTCTGCTGCCTTCTCAGGTATTGCTGCACGTGTGGATTAAATCCAAAACCAAAGAAAGGTGTTAGTACCCTTAGTTCCTGAGGGCAAGAAGATGGTGACACATTTCCTTTCTCCACAGGGAGGAGGTTTGACACATCTTCATTACCCTCCTCTCTAGAAATAAGTAGATGAGATAGCGCCTTTGGCCAGACTAGGCAGGAATGTTACCAGTGGTCCAACAGGGAGTCTGATAGATAGGAGGGGTGAGCACTGAGTTTGACCAACTGAAGGATCTGTCCATGGAGACAGAGTCATTAGATGCCTGCAAATTAGGGAACATTACACTTTTCATTTCCCCCTTATTGCTCTGTGACTTCTGGGAAAAGACCAACTTATAGAACTCCATGGGACTGTTCACATTTTAAAGGAATTGTTCTGATCAAATATTACAAATGTAAGATAGTGCTTCTTTGTCCAAGTTACACTGAAAGTTCCCCTTTAGCCATCACACCCTGGGTTATATTTTATGATTCAAATGAAAAAAATATCAAAACTTGGTTAACTCACTAATGGGAATACACTCACTGTGCATAAATTTATTAGATATTAAAGTAAAACAGGGGTGCCTGGCTCAGTGGATTAAGCTGCTGCCTTCAGCTCAGGTCATGATCCCAGGGTCCTGGGATCGAGCCCCGCATCAGGCTCTCTGCTCTGTGGGGAGCCTGCTTCCTCCTCTCTTTCTGCCTGCCTCTCGCCGACTTGTGATCTCTGTCAAATAAATAAATTAAATAAATCTTTAAAAAAAAAAAGTAAAACAGAGCACAACCTTTTGACATATTAGACATTTTCTATATATTATTCATTCATCCACCATTTCAGAGCACTGAGAATACTTATGATTTAGGCAGTCTATATTACTCAGTTCAAAGGAGCCTAAATGATAATAGTCTTTTTTAAAACATCAGATTTCAGAGTCTCCCTTTTTTCCCTTTCTCTTTATATAAGTTACCAATGACCATTAAAAAAGGCTGAAAAATTTTTCAGACAGAATTATGTGTGTTTTCTCCTCTGGGTATATCTTCTGGACTTTCATGAAACAATGCCAGCAGGCTTGCCTTTCTCCCTGACTTTCATTGTGTAAGATGATCATTGTGCTCTTTATCAATGGTCAATGATAGATGTTCTAAGCGCTCATACTGGTACCTATATGCCAGGAAATTCTGCCAGTCATAGTTGCCTCCCAAAGTTATCAGCTAAGTGTACTCGGAGACTTAAAAGCAGAGTACTTTGTTTTCGCATGTATTATCTATGTGTACGTATAATTATAGCTAACATTTATTGAGCTTTTACCATGTGCTAGACACTGTATCAAGCACTTCACGTTGATCATCTCAATTAACCCTCCCCCAAATCCTATGAAGCTGCTATTATTATCACCAATTTGTATGAGGAAACTGAAGAATAGAGTTTAAATAATAGCCTCATGGTCATGCACTTAAATTTTTATATTTAATGCCTTCTAGAAAGCAGTTGTGAAGTGAAGGTGGTTTATTCTTTCCCCTTCCCCACATTAATAAAACATAGTAAGTCTGGTGAAAATAAGTCAAGAATGCAGCAAGATAAGGTTTACAGTACAGGCATGAGTCGAGTACTTAGCGTTTTGGCTTTATCACACGTGTAGACACTACCTTCTTCGAAATTGCCCTTTGTTAAGTCAGTTAACATGATCAAATGACACATTCTGGACAAGTTCTTGTGGAATGTCATTAGATATACTTAATATTGATCAGTTTCATATTTATGATGCAGATGGCATCAACCTTACCTATTAGGTTATTTTTTAAAATTAACATATAATGTATTGTTTGTTTCAGGGGTACAGTCTGTGAATCATCAGTCTTAGATTATTTTCTTAAAAACTAACTTCATTTCTTTCTAAAATTTCATTCCTACTTGATATGCTACTTTACAGTTTCTGTTCTTTTCACTTGATTTTCTTCTCTTGAACTGTGCTGTAAAATAACCTGCTTGTCAAAGTGTTAAAACGACTCCCTCCTGTGCCAGATTTTCAGTTTTAGACCTCTGATAGATCTCGAATATTAGAAAGTGCTATTCTTGCATAGCATATGCATATTCTTACATAATTTTGAAGCCATCTATCGAGGCCTAACACACAAAGCTTCTTCACAGGTGACTGGTCCTTCACAGCACCCAGGAGCACAGTGAAGTTGCATTTTGGGAGATGAAGTAGAGCAAAAATTTAAATGTGTGCTAGTGGGCCTCCGTGTCCTGAGATGTCTTCCCTTAATGCTTACTCAGGAGTGGCCTCCTATGGTAAATTGAAAATGGAATTAAAAATAAATGCTTGGCTGAAGTAACAGGGCTATAAAACACTAATAGCTAATCATCAGCTATGTTCTTATTTTTCCTAAGTGTCATCTCTCAGTGCTTTCAGAACACTGTTGGGTGCTGATTGGATGAACTGCATCTTTAACAGCGCTAAATGGAAGACCAAAAAAAGAAAAGACAACTATCTGACAAAACCTTTAATGTATAATTTTTCTTAAAGGGCACATAGAATGAGGGTCGTCTGCAAAAGAACAGAAATTCCAACACCTTATAAATTTTTTTTGTTCTTTTCTAATAAGTTACTTAACCAATTTTATTTAGCACATTAGATATTTTTTAAAAAAATAAATATTTAAGAACTGTGTAAAAATTAAAATCTTTAGTGCCATCTGCTGGACATTTGTAATAAGTAAAAAGTATACTCCTGTTAAACTATAGACTAAAAATGGTTTTAGACACAAATGGAAAAATACTTTTTCAACTGCAGTAATTTAAAAAATTATGCAGGAATATCTGAGGTAAATTTCTGAATTACCAAAATGTTTAGGAAATATTTGATATTATATATAAATATAACTTTTCTTATATATAATATATATTATTACAACTTTTTTTATAGCAAACATTTTTTATAGACCTTATTTTTAGAGCAATTTTAGGTTCACAGCACAATTAAGAGGAAGATTTCCTCCTAATTACAGAGATTCCCTATATTCCTGCTGCCCCCACACATGCACAGCCTCTCCCATTATCAAATCCCCCACCAGCAGGGCACATTTGCTACAATTGATATTGACACGTCATTATCACCCAAAGTCCATAGTTTACATTAGGGTTCAGTCTTGGTGTTGCACATTCCATGGGTTTGGACAAATGTATAATGGCATGTATCTACCATTGTAATATCATATGTAGTAGTTTCACTGCCTTTAAAAATCTTCTGTGCCTTATTCATGTATTTATTCCTCCCTCACCCTAACTCCTATTAAGAGCATTTCAAAATCCTACAAAAACTAGTATGTACATATCTGTGATTTATAATATTGTAAGTTTTTTTAAATGATGGACATCAAATTACATGATAATATTTTTAAAATTCCCAGCATATTTTTGTGTAGATTGTCCCTCAAATATTAACTGTATGAGTAAAATTAATGTGATGAAGATTAAATTTATCAAGTGTGATGAAAGATATATTAAAAAAATGCCTTCATTTTAAAATTTAACCTTAATGTAGGGACCTCTCCTATACTATAGTCCTGAGATAATCTACACTAGAATCACCTGGATTGACCTTTAAAAAGTCAGGGTCCTGAAATTTATCTGATATCTACTAAATCAGAAGCCCTGTAGGGTAGAACACAATTTTCAGAAAGAATACATTTTAACAAAGCCTCTTAGATAATTTTGATGCAGTTTAAGAACACCAAGGAAACATCCTTCACAAATGAACTTGTCATTCATTTAGCCATATATGAGGCAGTATTCTGAAAATTGGAAAGTGTAGTGGAAACTTGAAAATAGAGGACCTAATTATCACAAACCAGTTTACAACCTTATGTAAGTAACTTAAAGCAATGGGTCTAAGTTTTCTCACTTATAAGATGAGAATATTGTGCAGAATGATTTTCAAAGTACCTCCTCCTCTCTTATTTTTTCAAATATTTCCATTTAAAATTGGGTTTTGGAATCTTTCATTTATCTTGTCTCGTTTTGAGAATGGAGTTTGAATGATTCCAAAGTTATGAACCCCAAGTCCTAGCAAAGAAGCAGGGGGCTTTGGTTTCAAGCTTGTACAACTTGATTTCTTAAATTTTAGATAGGATTCACAAGGGTGGAAGAAGAAAACAAAACTGAAATTCCAGGGGCGCCGTGTGGCTTGGTGGGTTAAAGCCTCTGTCTTCGGTTCAGGTCATGATCCCAGGGTCCTGGGATCGAGTCCCACATAGGGCTCTCTGCTCAACAGGGAGCCTGCTTCCTCCTCTCTCTCTCTCTGCCTGCCTCTCTGCCTACTTGGGATCTTTGTCTTTAAAAAAAAAAAAGTGAAATTTCAAAGGAAACTCGCATGGTCAAAGGAAACTCGCATGGACTTCCATGAGAAACAGCATGTTATATTCCTACAAATTGATGTTAAGTGAAAAATTAGCTTATGTAAATTTAGATTAACAAATTATTGGTAAATTAAAGTTTTATAATACTTGCAACTTGGTAAGGCTTCAAGTTGCATTAGGAAGCTCAAGGTTGAAAGGAAAACACTACTGTAAAAGTAATTTCACCTGTATTACATAAATTTGCAGTTACAACCAGTACCTTTTGAAGAATATTTTATGTATATGTCAAACACTTGTAAACAACTTATATTTAAAATAAGATGGGGGGGTGGGGGGGTGATGGACATGGGGGAGGGTATGTGCTATGGTGAGTGTGTGAATTGTGTAAGACTGATGAATCACAGACCTGTACCCCTGAAACAAATAGTATAATTTTTAAAAAAATGAGTATATGTGGGTGGCTACATATACTGGATGGTTCAGTGGGTTAAGGGTCTGCCTTCAGCTCAGGTCATGATCTCAAGGTCCTGGGATCAAACCCTGTGTTGGCCTCTCTGCTCAGCGGGGAGCCGGCTTCTCCCTCTCCCTCTGCTCCTACCCTTCTCCCCAACCACTTGTGTGCTCATTCTCATTCTCTCTCTCAACTAAATAATTAAATAACTCTTTAAAATTAAAATAAGGATATATGTATAATATAATCTGAAAAAACACAAAAATACATTAACACATTTTAACCAAGACTGATTGTTCCTCTAAGCAACAAAAAACTATTTAGTTAATAATAGCAAATCATAAACTTTCCTTAATTTTGTACACAGGGCCTAGAAGTTTAACTTTTGTTAAAACAAATCAAGTTATATGTTTACAATCGAATCACATTAGGCTTTGAAAAGAAAAAAGTCAGTCTCTAATGTGTTTATATGATCCCCATGTACAAAAGACAAAGACCATTTTCTGGCATTTATCAAAAAGCCTTGAATAAAGTAATGAAAAAAAGTAAAACTCAGTATCCTCTTATGTTGTTGTTTGTTGTTTTCTTTGTACCCCTAGAGACGCAGGCAGGTGGAGCTCAGGAAATGTTTGTCGAGTTGATGTTTGTAAGCCTAGCAGGTCCTGTATTTCACACAATGGTAGATGTACAGTCCATGAGAAGTGCTTGTGAGAGATGCTGTTAGATAAGTAAATGGTAGCAAAGGCAAAAGGACTCCAGGATGAGGAATTGGACTATATCTTACAGGTGCTATTTTAACAATGGATTGACATAATCCATTCCCTTTGTTAGGAAGATCATTCAGACCATATGAAAGGTGAACTAGAGGGAGGAAACCCGCCAGCCAGATCCTAGTTTAAAAAGTTGATAAAATAATCCAAGTGAAGAATAATGAGAGTCTTCACCACAGATGATAGATTTGTGCTCTGCATCTAATCCCTACAAAAAGTTTTTTGTTTTTTTTTTTTGTTTGTTTGTTTGTTTTGTTTTGTTTTGTTTTGGTGTATGTGTCTTGTATGTGAGTCTCAGTTTTCCATTGATTTGCTGTTGCAATAGACTGGACAGCTACATATATATGTAACTTTCTTAAGGGACTACATTTATCAAAAAAAATTTCTTAGTGGAGGCAAAATGCTTCCCATAGTGTTCACTAAGTACGTGTTCAGTATATGGAGAAAGAGAGAGAACAAGAGAAAATATCATAAGAAATTCTCGACTCAGGTATTGCTCACTTCCAGCGCAGAGGAAGGAATTAAGAAATTTGATGTGAATCAGAGGATTATAGCTGAACAACATCTGTCCCAGAGTTCTCCTAGGGAGTTTATGGAGAAGTCGGAAATCTCAAAACTAAATTCAGATTCTCTTGCACCTAGAATTCCTGATGTGGTTGAGGTTCCACTAGTCAGATGTGCTTGTGTGAGACAGGTTGAAGCTGAGCTGAATGGAGGGCTGGGCCAAGCGCAGCATGTAGGGCAACCAAAATGCTGGTCTCTCCAGCAGGCTCAGAATGACTGTGGTGATAGTTTCCAGATCAGAATGCATCAGCTGATGTGGTGGGATTCTAACACCAACAATTTGGGCAATGACTTTCTGATCCTGCGACTTGCTGAATGAGGACCTTTGAGCAGCTGGTTTATGCTTTTGTTTAGGGATCCTTCTTGGAGACCAGGCTAAGAACCCACTTCTATCCCCCTTCTAGCTGTCTTCTAGCACCAAATTCCATAACTTCATCTTTTTGCCTAAAAGACTATGATGTCATTTCCAGCTCAACTCTAATACAATGGACTATTATTTCCAAGCATCATTACAAAAAGTTAGTCACCACTAGAATGCAGTGGGATTTTACTGCCCTTCTGTTAGAGGGGAGAATCAGAAAGACAGTTTTATTAAGAAGGGAACATGGGGGCTTAAGTGGGTACGAGAAGAATAAATGAAAGAAGATGGGATTGGGAGGGAAACAAACCATAAGTGACTCTTAATCTCACAAAACAAACTGAGGGTTGTTGGGGGGAGGGGGTTTGGGAGAAGGGGGTGGTATTATGGACATTGGGGAGGGTATGTGTTTTGGTGAGTGCTGTGAAGTGTGTAAACCTGGTGATTCACAGACCTGTACCCCTGGGGATAAAAATATATGTTTATAAAAAATAAAAAATTATATTAAAAAAAAATAAAAATAAAAAAAATAAATATTTGGCAGAATCCCCTTGGGGGGGAAAAATTATATAAACTGATGCTTAACTCTATTTCTAAATGAAGATAATAAATACTAAAAACTCAAAAAAAAAAAAAAGAAGGGAACAACTGTGTTTTGGGGCCAAGAAACCACTTTTTAACTTCACATATGTCTTCACAGTCACTTATGTGTGATTTTTGGCTATCATTCATTAGAACATATAAATTGGGTGTTTATTTTCTGATATGCAAAGACACTAAAAGATCATTTAATTTAAGCTTACATTTTTGAGAAGTTTGAAAGCACTCACAGTTGTGTTATTATCTTAACGTGCTTTACATTTCTTTGCTTTAGTAGTTCTACTAATATCACCCTGCACCATACTTTTAGTATTGAGGAAATAGTCCAAGTTGTTAATCATCTAGATAAATGTTTTTGACTAGCTACTCCAAAAAAAAGGTCTCTCTTATTATTTTACCCAGAACTATTACTCTCTATGGAACAATTTAGTTCCATTCCTTGTCACTTGGTATATGTTGCCATAAACTATTAGTTTACGTTTACCTATAAGTTACTTCCTAAATAGACTGTACCTGCCTTGGAATGAAGAACTGTGCTTTAGAGTTGAAGATAGTCTGAATTTTTTCAATGCAGTGTGAGGTCAAAATCTTTTAAAGCAAGCCTCCAGCCTATTGGCTAGCAAAATGTTTAATTTCATTCATTGTCAGGTCTTTCTCCTGGACACCCCCAGAGCTATTGGAGGCACTCAGACAATCTAAGCTTCTCAGAAACTCTCCTGGCTTTAATCTCCATGTCCACTAACTTCTTGGGGCCTTTATTGTATTCTGTTTTGTGTGTCCCGTGCCAAGTTTGGGAAGGAACACATAAGCCATTCTTACCGATTTTCAGTACCCATGCCTTCTCACTACTGTCCGCACATCCCAAAGCTGTTCTTCATTTTAGAGTGCTGTGCGCAAACTACCCTCGTCTCTGCCCTCCTCCATCTTAGGGGAAGCCCTTCCCTTCCTTCCTTCCTGTCATCTAGGCTCTTGAAGTCTCAAAGCACTAGCTCCTAACCCTTCCTACTTTAGGCAAATCTAGCAAGATGGTAAAATGACCAGTAATGGCAGAACACAGAGAAATCTTTGTCATCGGCACAGTACTTCATTTATTTCTCTTTAGTGCTTTTCCTTCCTCCATCCCCAAAGTGGTCAGAAGCTAGAAGACATTCCACCTTTCTTCCTGGTTCTTCTTTTCAAAGTCTAGTAATAGCCTAGTCTTAATAGCCTAGACTTTGAAAGGTCTAGACTTTGACCGTTCTGGGGATGGAGGAAGGGAAAACACAAAAGAGAAATAAATGAAGTACTGGACCAGTGACAAAGATTTCTCTGTGTTCTACCATTACTGGTCATTTTAGCATCTTGCTGTGTGCCTTATTTATAGTAAGTAATTAACAAATATTTATTAGTAGGTAAGAATGTCATTAGTGATTTTCTGTTTAAATTTATTTTGCATGTATAGAATGATGTTTTTAGATATTTAGAGAATAATATTTAGATTTTTAAGTATTCATCTTTATTTCCTTCAAATATGTGCCATTAATTACCCAATCTGTTTACAACTGGAATCTTGGTATTTCTTGAGTGCACAGATGTTAAAATAATGCAATGATTATTACATAGTGAAACAGTGGGGGGAAATATCACATCCTGGGAGAAAATCAAGGTTTCTGTATCGGTGCTTTTTTTAATAGTATTTTACATATTTTTTAACACTCCATTTTCTATCTAGGTAATTTAAACCTGAGATTTGTGATCATATATATTATCAACCTTACTAATCAATAAGAATATAGTATTAATTCTAAAATTAAAATATACAATTAAATTTCACAAAAAAGATTTGACATTTGCAGACTTGCATTTACTGACATTTACTGGCATTTATTATACTGTACAATAAAATATGTATTTCCATTTATTATTCATAATAGGACACTGTCACATATTTGATATGGATTAAAGCATTAAAGCATCAGATACAAAAAATAAATATGCTGTTTATGGTTTCACTACCAATATCCTGATTCCAAAAGCAAAATTTATTATAAGGACAACATCTTGACAGAGTGAGATATCAGAGTAATGTAAGGGGAATACAAATTGAGAAAAGGGCATTAAGGTGGATTTTTAAGAGACAGTTTGGTAGAGCACTGCAGAAGGCTACAGAGAAAGTCGATTTTGAAGAAGCGAGAGTAATAAATGCCGGACCTGCCTCCTTCCCTCCTCCTTCCCGGCCTTCATTCCATCCTTTTTTCCTTTTATAGTGTCTGCTGATAAAAAGGAACACAGTAGGAAATAAATTAGAGAGGTTGACAGGGACTTGGGTTGGACTTTCTCTTTCCGGTTAGAACAAGGGAGTTCCACCAGTAAGGAGAGGAAGAAGCCTACAAAGAAAGAGAGTTGAAGATGTAAGAGAGTTCTGGGCTGAGAACCAGCGTGATTTTCCCTCCCAATTCTCCCCCTGTGGCCACGTCCAAACCAGTAGTGTAAACATGGACTGTTGCCAAAACCAGGAAGGAATTTTTAAATATACGTGAGAGAAAGATACAAATGTGTAGAGGCCACTGAAGGGTAGCTTCTAGGAGGAGGATGTGAGTCCCTGTAGAGTTTGGGGTGATGCTTGTGTGAATGACCTCACCAGCTGTGGGGTGAAGCACTTATCACAAGAAAGATGTCATGTTCGGAAGTACTAATAGTATATGGTCAAATATACTCTGAGTGACCAAATAAAATGCTATGAGATCGTGGCAGAGAAAGTTTTCTTCTCAGTGGTCAGGGTCCTGCACGTATGTATTGTATAAAAGGCCCCTTTTGATCTGGGCCTATAGGATGGACAAAAGTGTTTTATGTTTGAATTTTTAAAGAACAATGAATTTTCAAACAATCATACCTCATTATAAAGCATATACTAAATCAAATATCGACTGGTCCAAAGGCCCAATCTGGTACTTTCTGTTTTGGTGATGAAGTTTTATTGGAACATCGCCACACTTAATATGCTTATTATTTACATATTGTCTATGCTACTTTCATGCTACCGTGGCATTGAGTAGTTGCAAAATAGAATATAGGGCCCGCAAAGTCTAACGTATTTACAGTCTGGCCTTTTACTGGAAAGTTTGCCAACACCCATACTAAATCACATGCTGTATTACAAAATGAGTTTATAGGGAAACTTTTCCCTTAGCCTAGCTCTCTCATTTATATTTACTTAAATAAATTTGATTTGCTGGTTCTCACAATAAATATTTACTCATGCACTCCCTCTCTGCTTAGAGTTTGTATCTGTTTCTTTGATTAGAGATATTTCCTTGCTCCCACTCCTTAGTAATTAGTTTCTTTAATAGAAGACTTAAGATTTCCAGTGCTCTTTTGTAAGGTCGCTTTTGAAGTAATACATATCCACAGCTATTTTCTACCAATTTGAGCCTAGATTGATGGTGCTTAGAGCATAAAAAATCTAAGGTACCAAAAAACTTCACTCTTTAAGTCGATCTGGTGTTCTTACATTCATTAAATAAAGTATCACTATTTCTTTCTATGAACTGAAATTAGCTAGCCTTTAAATTGGGAAGGGCTTCAGATTCTAAACTACTTCATTTCCTAGTGCAAGTATGTTCATTTTAATTATGGGAATTAAATAGGAGAAATGTCAGTTGGCAAAGCAGGAAAGGGATTTCAGAATTTTTAAAGTAATCATTGAAATTCTGCTCAGGAGCTGTTGACGTTAAAAGAAAAATATAATGAAATCCCAGTACTTCAAACACTAGAGTCCTAACACCTAACTTACTTGGTTCTGTTTCTAGGGAATACTAGGTCCCACAGTTATCTCAGGTATAGAGAATCAAGCTAACTGCCTGCATTAACAGTAGCATGTGTGTGTCCTCTGGGTCCTAGGGAACAGTCATAGTCACACTCGCTCAGGTACACAGATGATTTCCCAGGAGTCTCTTCTTTGTTGTAAGGGCCAATGGCTGTTGGGTAGTCCTGGGACAACTTTCTCAGTTCTCATGTATGAAACAAAGGCATCCTTTCACTGGGGATTCACTGGATGTCACAATGTTCTGTACAGAACAGCAAACAGTTTCTATTTGTATCAATTTAAGATTGAGGGATTTGGGCTGATGGGGAGGGGAGGAGACTTGTATCCTATTAAGTGTGATCATTCTTATGGGAAATGGTTTGCCTCAACAAATTTTGCTGCACTCATTAAATAAAGACTGATAACTACTCTCATACATATAACCTGAGAGAGATCAAGCAAATTTGGGATATGTAAAATATGAATATTTTGCAAGGTGTGGTTTAGAACTTTTCATGTGATGTGGAAAGATTAGTGAGCTCAATTATAATATAAGGTAACATTTTATATACTATATGAAATCAGACACTTGATATTGAATATATAGATAGTCTCCAAGAATAGGAGTAAAGGAAGATATTTTGTGGAAGGCAGATTACATAGCATTGTAGTTTAAAACAGTATTTTTCCATTATACATCATGTTCAATGAAATCAAGTTACTGTGACAAACTTTTTTTTTTAATTGTAATCGATATTAAACTTAAAATAGAATGAAAAAGAATATACCAGAGTACATCATCTTTAATTAGGCTAAGTATTTTATATAACTTTTGCTTCAGTTGTATTCTACATGAGTGTAATTGTAAAGCGTTGAGTTCCACAGTCCAAATACTTTGAAAGCTGCTTGTCTAAGAGAAGGGGAGGCATGGAGTAGATATATGAATCCCACTGTTGGGATGAGACAGGTGTTATATAAAATCTATTTATACATGGTTCATTGCTAGTAAGCAAAACTGGGACTAATGGAATACATGCAAATACATTTTTTACCATTGGAGGTAAGAGTAGTGGGAAAAAATGCTTTGTGTGTTTTGATTTAGTTTAAACAGCTGCACTGCTATTCAGTTAGGAAGAATTGTTTTTGTTTTTTGTCTCCTGTCATTTACTTAGTTTGCTACCATTTTCTCTTTTGCCCAGGAGATTGCATCAACAATTTGAAAGCTATAAAGAGCAAGTGAGAAAAATAGGGGAAGAAGCACGGCGTTACCAGGGAGAGCACAAAGACGATGCTCCGACTTGCGGAATCTGTCATAAAACCAAGTTTGCCGACGGGTGTGGCCATCTCTGCTCCTACTGCCGCACCAAGTTCTGTGCCCGGTGTGGAGGCCGTGTGTCACTGCGCTCCAACAACGTGAGTGTTCCCTGAGTGTGCGAGGCCCTCTGAATGCGGGTAAACAGCAGCGCCCCCCCGCGCCCCCCCAGCAGAAAACACACAGAAAGTAGACCTGGGCATAAATATACCGATTAAGGTATCCTTTTCCCATTTTCGGTGTCTTTCATAAAGTTGGTAGTAGTGGAGTAGTGATGAAAATAATTCATAAAAAGATACCTTTCAGATGTATCTTAATAAAAGATTCCTATTAAAACCTTTTTTAATACGATAAAATGATTATCTATGGCAGTAAATTTATTTTCTGAGGAATGTAGTAAGTGTAGATATAGTATCATGAGTTACAAAACTCTTCCAAGTTGTTATGGCCAGTACTTCTTATAAAAAGGGAAGAAAACCTTTCAGTTTCCGCAACATTTGTTTCAGATTGAATGAAGGTAAAATGTAAGGTAAACTATGGGGCATTACATCTAACCCAAGATAAGATATGTAAAGCCATGATTAGTTTCTAGAGAGTAATTTCCTATTGTTGTCATGGTAAAGTAGTGTAGCACTAAGTTTCTGTCATGGAAATTATTTGGATATTTAAAGAATATGTCAAAATACACTTTTTTAAATTGGGCTGATTTTTGCACTTATTTTCTTCTCTATGAGATGTAGTCTCACCGATGCAGTTTCCTTGTTTGGCTTAAATAAGAGCTGGTCTTGTGTTATGCAGAGCTTTAAATATATACAATTTTTGAGGCATTCAGATGCTCATTTAAAACGCTAAATATGATTATTTATGAAGTACTGGAAAAATTCTAATAGTTTGGAATACATTTTAATGTACTTCATTATATTCCTTATCTTAGTATGATAGAATTATTTATGGGTATGTCTTGGGTGAGTTTTCTTTGATACAGGTCTGCAGTGTAATACAGAACAGTTAAAATTATCATACACCTAAAGAATTCCCAGTATTTCTCTAAATAATTTCCTGTATTATTTAATCATGTATGCAATTTAACATAGTACAAAGTTATATTTAAAAATAACATGGAAGCTATAAGTGCTCCTGATATTTTCCTAATTGAGAAAATCACAGTTAAAATCAAAATCAATCTCCCTATTAACACTGTATTCATTGGTGGTGTAGTTGAATTGCAAGTAGGGTTTTCTAAAAATCTCTTCCAGTGGAATTAAGATATTCAGTAAAATAGATATATCTTCTATTTTAAGGTGAGCCCACTATTATCTTTGTGGCCTTGGAAGATAATTAACTTTTCTGAACAACAGCTTCTTTATCTATGAAACTGGATTGTAATAATTGTTGTCTATGTTTATTATGATAATTAAAATCTAGGTCTTTGTGTCATATATTTAATTTTTCTTTAGGTGCCATTTTGATGATGACCAAATAAGTTTTCCTCTTTTCCTGCTAAAAGTTCTTTAATAAATTATCATATGTGATGTTAAAGCCTTTTTAAAACAACCTGGGGCTAAAAGAGCATCTGGCACATAAAAAGGTGCACAAGACCTATTTGTTAGTTTTCTCTTCTTTGCTGCTCTTAAATGCACTATTTTTTGAAATGAATGAGACCTGGGAATGATAGTCAAAATATTTAGCATACCATTTGGTGTAGGGGTACTGTCCAATTGGAAAGGTGCAGGCAGTAAGTGCTAATGTGCAGATCAGCCAAGGAGAAATGCTGACTCAGCACTTCTCTTGAATGTTTTTAACTTCCCCTTATATGATTATGGTAAGCTACTGACAATGCAGTTAACTATTGGTATATTAAAATTACTTGGGTGAAACTCATATTTAAAGATAATTGAGCTAAGAGATACCTCTACTTTGGAGTAGTCTCCCAAGCCTAATGTGCCTTCAAGATTTAAGAAACCCATCCAATTTGGAAAAAATGTTCAGAACAACAAAATAAAAGAAAGCACTGCTTTAATATTAGGCATAAGTCAAAAATATTATATGAATAGATTGTATTGGTTTTTCCTATAATATTGTAAATGTTAAAATGTATCTTACAAATAAATACTGCTTGTGGAATAATTCCTGGCTCTAACAGTTAACATCTTTTTCTCTCATTTTTATTTCTTACAGATATTTCCCATTCTTAGGTTTTCCAAATTATAACTATAAATATTTTAACAGTAATTTGAGAAAATTATTCACATAATTTTATACATTTTAATAAAATATCTTTTCAATAATAGGAAGACTAAATATAATAGTGAATTAGGATTTCTTTCAGAATAATGTTTTAAATATAGATGCAATAATCCAAGTTCTGAAAATTTTGGAAGTTACAGTGCCCAATTTTTGTTTCTGCTCTAGCAGGATCTGTATATGTGCATTTTCAATGAAAGCTTGAACAATGAGTATTTTGGGGAAAGGTAAACATTTACTTTTTAAAATACCTGTGTTTTAACACTTTAAAAATAATATATGATCTTTTTCTTAAAATCTGTTTACTAATATACGCCTTATTTTTGTTTTTCTCTTTTCTTTTTCCTCTTTTTACTCTGCTTCCTTGGATGCTTTCCCAAAGGAGGACAAAGTGGTTAGAATCCATGCTTTCTTTTCTATCATTTGTTATTATAATGTTGTAAACTTTATTAAGTGAATGTTTCACCTAGTCTTGTTAGTCACTATAATTTCACAAAGAAATTATATACTAGGAAAAAGTCGTTCCTAGTCCTCATAAAAAAAATAAATAAATAAAATGAACATCTAGGACCATTGCAGAGTTTTATATTAATAGGTAAATCTGGGTAGTTTGAGTTCATGGGAACAGTGATATTTTAATATAATTTCAATCATTATGAACCAATTTGTCCTCTCATTTTTCTGAGTTTTGGTGATGATTCCATCTGCAGTAAGGAATAAACTCAGTGGGACAATAGAATCCAATAGGTTGTACCTTTCTCAGCACTCAGTAGATGCATAGGCAGGTGATTTGAAATTTTATTGCAGAAGGAATTGAATGTACTGATTAAGTGGCAAGAATGAATCAAATTATAATCAAAAGCTCAAAATAAAAAGATTTTTCTATAGAACACAAGTGGCAGAGTTGTCCTATTGAACCACATTTTGTCCCCTTTTTCCCTCTCTCAGGCATAGAAATCCCTCCCTAGGGTAGGGAAAGGTCACTTTTCTCTCTTATCAGCTGTAGGTACCACTGAGGCTGAACTTATAAAGATAAGATCCGAGCAGAACCTTCAGTCAATCTGTCTTTTGTAAACAAGCTATATGGTTTCATTTGGTGTAACTTACAGTTTCCTCAAAGCTCGGTAATTTCCCAATATGAGACTGAGGCAATGAATATTTTGGGTTCAATATATCAACTCAGCTGCCTTTGTTCAACTGTTTTAAAGTTTAAATGATGTGCTGAAGTGCATACATATAGAAAGTATGACATAAAACTGAACATTAATCTGTCTTTTTAATCTTGTTGCTAATATTTGTTTATCAGTTTTTTTCTTGGAGAAAGAAATCAGGTTGAAAATTATATAGGATAATTTGTTTTCACTAAATGTGTTTGCCTGTACCATTGGTGGCGTATGAGATCATCCTAGGGGCTACTGTTTTAATTCATTAATATACTGTATTAGAAAAAATATAGAACTAGAATATCACACTTCTGGTTTCATGAATATTACTTTGAGTGAGTCTGCATTTCAATGTAGATAATTTTACATTCCTTTAAAGAATAAACATTTAAGTAAATAATAATGCTGGTGCTTTATAGACCTGGTAGTATAAGACTGCAGGTGCTCCTCTAGGGCTGGCCAGACTCATTGTCTCTTTTTGGCAGCACTTCCCATAATGGTAGGTTATTTGTACTTATTATGATTACTGGCTGTGTAATGAGAATTCAGGTGCATTTTGTGGTTCTCAGGCTGAAAATGGAGTGGAAAGACCTATACAATATAATCACTTTCAGTTATTTTCTTTATTTTAATTGAAATGCTCAGATCTACCACTTATTTTTAAATACTTTGTCATAATTTCATTAAAATCTTTTTTAGCTTACTGAAGTTGTTCAAAGAATTGCCTTTCTAGTCCAAGGAAACTGAAACCAGATTTTGTTTTAGTTGTGCTAAAGAGAATAACTGAATAGCAAACAAAGTGCTTGATGGTTTTTTCCTTATTCCTCTGAACTCTTGGTTTTGTTAAAGAAATTATAATTTATAGGTGTGTATGAATTGGTGTGAGTGGAAAAGAAGAGGAATAAGGGTGAATAAAACTTTTCTAAAACCAATCTACATCTTGATCAATATAATGAATTCTGCTTAGTCTGTTAAATTGGTGAATAAATATGACTAAAATACTAATGTGTATGATAGGAAGACCTATGGATAGCTATAGCTGACATATAAATATGTCTTTTATTAAGTCCAGCAAAAAGTATTAATGATCATAATTTTTTCAGGTTGACAGGATTTTATTTTAAAACTTCATTCTTAGCCTAAATCACCTCTCATAATTACTTGAAGGATTGTGTACTTGCTTATAAGGAAAATGGCTGTCATAATCACTTTGCAACTGACACATGCAATAGCTTATAATAGGAGAGTATTTTGTATAAGTGCATACTCTCATAGATAAGATTATAGTTATTTATTTCACTGAAAGCCCTCTTCCATACCTAAATATATAGGGATAGTGCAAAATTCTCCACAGTTTGTTTAAATTGCTTTCGATTTTCTTTTCTACTCTCTAATTCATGCTAGAGTATGGAATTTAGGTAACTCCTTTGATAATATGAACACTTTGCTCTTGGTAAATCAGCTTTCTTGAATCCTCCAAATAAGATTCCTTTGGGATTTCCCATAAATTTTCATCAATATTTCTGTTTTGGTTGGGTGAGTGGGATTAGTTTTACACATAGAGCAACTAAAAATGAACTTGCTACACTTCTGGTTAATCTTTATATTCACCAAAAATGTCAGGTTTTAAAAACTAAGAGTGTTTTATAGTAAATGTCACCAATAGCATGAAAGACAGGACCCTATCATTTTCTCATTCTTTCCAAATCTGAAAGCTGCACATGCCTACCTTTTAAACATAATGTTTTTAAAAATGCTTTTATCTATTAAGATAATAATTAGCGAGGTACTATGTTTACAGAGTCATGATTTTTTAAACTGGTTTCTTACATCTTTTCATTAGCATTTGTGTTTAGAAATCATGATAAATGATATGTTAGTGAAGAAGTATGTTTTTGTAGAAAAAAGTTTATAAAAGGTAAGGTTTGGATAGAACAGGGCAGTCGCAACAGAGTTTGAAGCTGGCCTTATCATCAAGTGCTACCTTTGGGATAATTGATTCTTTTTTTTTTTTTTTTTTTTTTTTTTTTTTTTTTTTAAAGATTTTATTTATTTATTTGACAGAGAGAAATCACAAGTAGATAGAGAGGCAGGCAGAGAGAGAGAGAGGGAAGCAGGCTCCCTGCTGAGAGCCTGATGCGGGACTCGATCCCAGGACTCTGAGATCATGACCTGAGCCGAAAGCAGCGGCTTAACCCACTGAGCCACCCAGGCGCCCGGGATAATTGATTCTTAATAGCATAAAGAATCTTGCCCTCACAGACTCTGATCTTCAATAGCAAAATGATGATTTTTTTTTCTATTACTGAGGTTAGATAAAAACAAGAAAGTTCATAAAATCAACTGTATTAAAATGATTTGCATGATTGTATTAAATATTTATTTTTAGCATAAAAAAATCTTCTAAGAGTTTTCCAAATTTAGTCCATAGCATGACAAAGCATATGATCATAAGTTTCAACCTTTGTTCACTCTTTTGAAAAAGTGAATGTTGGAGTTTGCCTGGGCTCACTTTCCTGTTCTCTGCCTTTCTTTCTTTTCTTTCTTTCTTTCTCTTTCTTTCTCTTTCTTTCTCTCTTTCTTTCTTTCTTTATGGCTTTTTCTGCAACAATGTTCTCTTAGAGAGTCTTCCCAGAAAGATAACATAGGCCTAAATTAAAATTTTAAAATGTAGACATATAGACAAACATATCAATAAGGAAATGTTAGCCTGTATCAAGAGGAAAGCTTTCATTAAGCAATTTAGTTTATTAGATTTCTCAAGGTATTTCTTAAGGTGTTGTGCTTATCCTATAGGGGAATAACATATCAAGTTGTAAAAACTGTTGTGTTAGGAGCACCTGAGTGGCTCACTTGGGTAAGCGTCTGACTTTGGCTTAGGCCGTGATCCCAGGGTCCTGGGATGAAGTCCCACATCAGGCTCCCTGCTCCCTGGGGAGCCTGCTTCTCCCTCTGCCTCTGCCTCCCTCTCTCTGTCCCTCATAAATAAATAAATAAAATCTTTTTAAAATTTTATTTTATTATTTAAAGATTTTATTTATTTATTTGACAGAGAACACATGTGAGTGAGTACACAAGCAGGAGGAGCAGCAGAGGGAGAGAGAGAGAGAAGCAGGCTGCCCACTGAAGAGGAAGCCATATGCAGAGCTGGATCCCAAGACTCTAGAATCACCACTTGAGCCAAAGGCAGACACTTAACCACTTAACTAAGCCATCCAGATGCCCCATAAATAAAATCTTTTAAAAAAAGTAATAACTGTTATCTTAGATAATTCAGAAAGTTGTAAGTTTTTTATTCCAAATTTGTTTTAGGAAACTGTTACACAATTTTTCAAGGGTACAGATTTTTTTTTTTTTTTAAAGTGAGTGTGGAGCCCAGTGTGGGGCTTGAACTCAAAATCCTGAGATCAAGACCTGAGCTGAGATCAAGTCAAACACTTAACCTAATGAGGGCACCCTTTGGGGCATGGAATCTTAATTTCTTACACTTAGCATTACTAATGTTTGCTAATATTCAGTAATCATTAGGAATTTTGTAGTCCTGGCTTTGCTCCATCCCAAAATCATTATTTACTGCATAAATATATAAATATATAAATATATTTTTATTAATTATATAAATATATATAAAATATATATATTATAAATCTTGTTTCAGGAAATTGCAATTTCACAAATCAATGTTAAATACAGATGCATAGTAGGACAAAGGGAGTTCCACTAGAGTATAGAAAAAGACCGTACCTTGTACTATAAGGGAAAGGGGTGTGGTAGAAACAATTTTCAGAAAGCTAAAGACTAAACCATGGACAAACTCCCTAGTTTTTGTAAACACATGTTGTCAAATTTCTTGTCTATATACTTAAATATATAAACTTAATGTACATACTTAAATATATATATATAATGTATATATACACATATATATTATATACTTAAATATATAAACTTAAATATATACTTGTTTATATACTTAAAAGTTGAGTTACTGAGTCATTGAATGGTTCTGTGGTTAACATTTTGAAGAACTGACAAACTTTTCCCTAACAGCAGCACAGCAATGTGTAAGGGTTCCAGTTTTTCCACACTCATCAATACTGGTTATTCTCTGTTTTTTTGTTTGTTTGTTTGTTTGTTTGTTTAAGCCATCATGTTTCATGTGAAGTGATGTAGTTATCTCATTGTGATTTTTATGAAACTGTTTTTAAGTGAAGATTATTAAACTGGTTTGATAGCTCCAAAGATTTACTTTGATTATGTGGATTTTTATCCTCACATAAAAATGCTTCCAAGTTGGCAATTTCTTGAGAAAGTTTTTTCCTTAAATGGCTAGCATATTCCAAGTATTAGAAGTTCAGTTTCTTCTCAAGGGATTCTTTATGTCCCTTATTAGGCATAAGTAAGTTAGAATGTTAGAATTAAGTAAGTATTTACTAATACGTATGAATCAGAACAGGAGCACTGTTAAATTTAAGATACCTTAGGATCTAATATCTATCTGTCTAGACTAACTATCCCTAGGGTATACACAAGTAAGAGATTTTTTTTTTTTTATTGACAGTTGAAAAGACTGTTTTTTAAATATACAGAAAGAACTAGCAGCTTCAGAAGATTTACTACTCAGACATAGGTCCAAAATTAACAGCCAAACTGAAGCCCAGAATGAAAAGAACTATTCTTCTTTGTGAACAAGATATTTTCTAGATATTTTCTAGACTGATGTGAGATTTTAGTAGCATGTAAGCAGAAAGGCATAAAGACAAAGTAAAAAGATTGTCCGTCATCCGCCACCCAACTTTCATTATATCCCTGATGTCTGCCTTCCAACAGATTTCATTAACAAATAGATTCCCTATTATTGCTACCAGTAGCAAGGAGTATAGTATTAGTCACAAACAAAGCCTATTTTTGTCTGGTATTAGTAAAGCTGCTCTAGATCTCTGTGGTTGCTGTTTACATGGTATATCTTTTGACATTCTTTTAATTTTACCTACTTTTATCTTTGAATCTAACTTGTGTCTCATATTAATAGCATATATTTAGGTCCTATTTATTTATTTCAAAGACAGTCTTACAATCTCTGCCTTGTGTTTGGATTTTTAATTCATTCATATTTAATATTATTATCAACATGATTATATTTGTCTCTTATTTTCGTTTTTTGTTCCTCCATTTCTCCTTTACTGCTTTCTTCTGCATTAAACAGGTATTTCCTAGTCCTGTTTTAATTATTTCAGTGATTTTTTTCAATATATTTTCTGAGTTATTTTCTTAGTGGCTCTAGGGTTTCTAAAGTACCTATTAACTTACACGAATCTACTTTCACACTACCTTAATTACAGTAACAGATATCAATATTAATCCTATATTGCTCAGTTCCCCTATCTCCTTTTTTGTACTATTACTTTAATAAATTTTATGTCTATGTATGTTAAAAATGTAGTAGTTCATTTTTACAATTTATTACTTTATATAATTATATAAACTTATGTATTTTAATGAAGCTGAGAAAAGAAATAAGAGCAAGTATATATTTATAGGATTTGTTATATAATATTCTTATTTACTATTTTTGATTTTCTTCATTTCTTCCTGTGGATTCAAGTTACCATCTGGTGTCCTTTCTTAGCCCAATGCAACATAACTTTCACCCACTTCCTTTGTGCTTTATTGCCAAGTATATTTGATTTCCATATGTTGCAGGTTTAACAATACTAGTATATTAATATTGTTTTATATTATTTTTTAAATCACTTAAGATAAAGAGGAAGAAATATGAAATAATACTTTTATAATTACCTATATAATTTTTTTTAATCAGTTTTTTGTTTTTTCCTGTGAGTTCATATTATTGTCTGGTGTCACTTCCAGCTTTAACAATTTCCTTTAGTATTTCTTTAAAGCGAGTCTTCTATACTCGCTTTATACTGAATGCTGAATACTATCAGCTTTTGTTTATCTAGGAATGCCTTTATTTCCCCTTCAGTGTTTGAAAATTAGTTTTGCTAGATGTAAGAATCTTGGTTGGCAACTTGTTTTACTTCTTTGAGCACTTCAGATATATCATCCCAGTGTCTTAGATCTCCACTGTTCTTAATGGAAGTCAGTTGTTAATCTTACTAAGTATCTCATGTACATGACCAGTTATTCTCTTGCTACTTTCAAGCATTTATCTTTCCCGGATTTCAACATTCATTATCATGTGTATATGTCTGGTTATGGATCTCTTTGTGTTCCTCCCAGTTTGGTTCATTGAGTTTGTGGTTGTAATTTAATGTTTTCCACCACATGAAAGTTTTTCAGCCTTTATTGTTTTGATTTTTTTTTTCTGTCTCTTCCCTCCTTTAATGGCCACTCCTATTATACCTATGTTGGTGCACCTAATGGTAGTTCACATCTCTTTGAGGTTCTGAACATTTTTCTTTAAGTTTTTCTCTCTTTTAATCAGATTGCATAATCACTATTGATCTATCTTTAAGTTCATTGGTTCTTTTTTCTGCCACCTTAAATCTAATGTTCAGCCCCTGTAGTGAATTTTTTTTCTTGGTTATTATACTTTTCAATTCCAGAATCATTTTGGTTTTTAATAATTTATATGTCTTAATATATCTTCTTTATCTGATGACATATTGTTAGAATTCCCTTGATTCTTTGAGCATATTGGTAATAGCTCATTTAATGTCTTCAGTATTTCCAACAATTGGGCTCTCTCAAAGGAGTGTTCTGTTGCCTGCTTTTGTTTTGTTTTTATCTGTTAATGAGTCACACATTACTGTTTCTTTGCATGTCTCTTAATTTATAGTTCATTACTGGTCGTTTCTGATAACACATTGTAGCAAATCCATGTGTGATCCCTGTCCCCACTCCTTGGGCTTTTCGTTTGTTTGCTTTTTTCATTATTTGTTTAATGAGTTGGCAATACTATTTCAGTAAGACCTGTTTCCCCTGAAGTGTGTAACCTCTTATATTAGCACACATGGGCACAGCTTTGGAAATGTACACATCACTCTGACCTTCTCCCCATCAGGATTAATAGTGTTTTTAACCAGCTGTCTTTTTTCCTCTCTTGTCCTGGTCTCCCTGTTAAGCTTTCAGCTATTCTGCTTGTGTTGGATTCAGTCTTTAAATCCTGCTCCAATTCCAAGGTCTTTCTCTCTGTTTCCCTAGTTCTTTCTATGAAACTTCTAGTTTGTATATTGTTTCACTTGCTGCTCTCATAGAACTATCAGCCTCCCCCTTGTGGCTCAGTACCATTGTTTTTAACAGTGCTGCTTTGCTTGAGCTTTTCTAGCATCTGTTCCAAATAAAATCAGTTCCCTCAGGGAAAGCTACTGAGGTCTTCCTCCCCTTATCAGAATCTCTGTACTACTACTCTGGAGTTACTGCTTATCTGGAGGTAGGGACAGAAGCCTGCTTCTCTCATGTAGATATTCCTGCTCTATGAGTGTGGCACTGGATGAAGTCAGCAAACTTTGCTCTTACATTTCCTGGAACAGAGCCTCTGTTTTATGAGCAAGCTAGGACATAGGTGACTGAGGTCTGGTAATCTGGACCTGCCACACCTGCATAGAGCTACAGTTGGGAAATGTATAAAGGGAGGGAACCCCTGAACACTCAATTACACTTGCCTGGAATAGAGCTTCTGCAACATAGAGCCAGAATGGGAGATGAGAAATGCTGGTGGCCCTCCCCTTTGGGGTAGATACTATAGCCCTTGCCTGGAAAGTTGGGGTGGTGGGAGAGAAAGCCTATGCTCTTGGCTGTATCCACTTAGAATTTTAGTCTTGCTGAGCTGTTTGGTGAGAAGGAAGGGAGCAGGTTGTAACTCACATGCCACAGACTCTTACTGTTCTTATGGAGATTGCCCTTTGGACAACTTCCCGAAACTTCAAATGGCTGTTTTTTAAAGGTAATTTCTAATAGTTTGGGTTTTTTTACAGAGAGGAAACCTGTAGAGCTCCTCATATCACTACTCTAGAGGATTCTTGATAGTTCTGTGTTAATGCTTATTTACTCACTGATTCATTTTTTCATTTTTTTAAAGATTTTATTTATTTATTTGACAGACAGAGATCACAAGTAGGCAGAGAGGCAGGCAGAGAGAGAGAGAGAGAGAGGAGGAAGCAGGCTCCCTGCAGAGCAGAGAGCCCGAAGTGGGGGTCGATCCCAGGACCCTGGGATCATGACCCGAGCCGAAGGCAGAGGCTTTAACCCACTGAGCCACCCAGGTGCCCTCATTTTTTCATTTTCCCATTCATTTATTCATTCATAGATTTTTTTCTCCCATGAGCAGACTTATTTATAACTTTTTTCAAAATCAACTCTCAGTCACTTAAAAAAATGCAATTTTATAGTGATAGATGCCATGATGTACTCTTTCTCTTTAATTTAATATAAAATTTACTTCTGTGAGCTTATTTTCATGTTCAAACTAACTCTGTGTGTGTGTCAATGCATAATAATTTTTATTTAATGTTATATTAAATAAAATAGAACTCCCCAAAGCTTCCTTCTTCCTCTTTGTGTTATGGGATGACAACCATCTGGCTATTCTATCAACATTCCCTACTCAAATGTTTTAGGGCCAAAACTATCATGTGCCCATTTGCTTACAAGCCACAAGATCATGAACATTATTCATATTCTGTTTATTAGATCTGTTTTGGAGATATCTTTAAAACTTTATAAAATATATTTTAAAGTTATTAGGGTTGTTTTACAGATACTTAATATTTTTTTAACATGTTCAAAATCTGGTAGCTGTAACTTGAAGTTAGGCATCTAGACCTTAAGAAATCCTTTTTTTTTTTTCATATATTCCCTTACTATAGAATTCAATAACTAAATGTATTGACTGAGTAATTTATTTTGTTATTGTATACTATGTATATGCAATAGATTCTTTTCACACACATAAACTTGAACAGCAAATATTTTTTCAAAATTCCATTTGAATTGCTTTAAAATAATAGAAAACTAACTTTGTGCATTTACTCTATAAACATCAATATTGTAAAATATTTAATTTTCATAGAAAGCAGTCAGATGTTTTTATTGACCATCATAGTGCTATTGCAGCAAATTACATTAGTAAAAATAGAAGATTCACCTTTTGTGGGGAAAATATTACACCTTTGTTCTCTCCAGTTACTTCTGGGAATTTGAAAATGTGACTTTAATCTACATAGAAACACATAAGACCAAAAACAAAAAGAAACACAGAAGACCAACAATGCCAGTCTTTAAACAGAGTATACAATTATGTTTCCTGTTACAAGCTAAAGCAGATAGGACAATCACAGGGGGTAGGTACACTTGATGGACAGTGTTGCAGGAGGTTTTTAGGGAGGGCAGTAAGCTAAACCTCGTGTTGGTGTTTGGAATAGGTAATCATAGAGGTTTCTTGTTTTGCTCAAAGTAGTTGATGTTTTCCTTGTCTGTTGTTGTTATCCCACACTTTTAGACAAGGTAAAAAAATTATTACTAATTTTAACTACTTTGTTTCTGTGTCATAAGAATATCTCTTCTCAACTCTATATACTTTGGTTTATGAAATTTACAGTTACTAGATATGCCTAAATTCTTACAAGATATCAGAGCACCATTTGTTGAGGGTTTTGTAGAGGTTATCAATGCATCAAATGCAGTTTGGATTAATTTAGAAGTTAACAATGTTATTAATTTCTCTCCCTATATATTGTTTTTTTTTTAATACTTTCATACCCTTACTTAGTTTCTTTCAATACCAAAATAATCTTCGTCAGCTTTTCCAACTGATGAAAAGTAGTTTACCAAACGTCAAGAGCAACTCAAATCTCATCCCCCACATGAAGCCTTCCCTGAGTGTCTCATGCGGAGTTAGAGTTAGCTCTTTCTACACCTTTTACACACTTTTATTATAACATATTCTGTTGATTAGTGACTTTCTTTTAGGTACGGAAAGAATACATACTACCTTGAATACTCAATGATGAGCATAGTACTTGACACACACTAGGCACCCAGTTCATGTTTGTTGGACAAATGTGAATTAAATGAGATGACAAATATGTTCACTTCAACTCTAACATTTTACACGTCTATGAAATTTTAGCTGTGAGAAATCCTTACTAGAAACTAGCGAATATTTATTAGGCATATATTTCTTAAACACTGCATAGCAAGGCCTAATTCCTATGCAGTTCACATCAGAGATTCCACAGCACCCTTAGTATTTGTTGGTGTCAGCCCAGTTAAGTTGTTTTTAAATCATCCTTCTTGGACCATACATCACCATTGAACTATTTCAATAAACAGTATCAAAAATATCACTTAACTCAACTTTTGTTTCTATTTGCCAGGGTTGCCAGGGTTCTTGTTTTCTTATTTTTCTTTGAGTTCTCTCTTTTCTTAGAGATTAAAGAATTAAAGACTATTCTGGTGTTTTTTTTTTTTTTTTTTTTTTTTTTTTTGTGGGTTGACTACAAGTAAATACCTCTTATTTTACCCTATGACTCTCTGTTTTCCCTATTTTTGCTTTATTTTTAGTTTGGTCAATAATAAAAGTTGGGATATCAATAGGAATTACAGGACATGGCATAAAAAATGTAATAGGGATTGTAAAAAATAAGTTAAAAAGGCAGGTAGAGGCATACCTTATTTTATTGTGCTTCACTTTACTGCACTTTACAGATACTGCATTTTCTTACAAATCGAAGGTTTGTGGCAACTCTGTGTCAAACAAGTCTGTCAGCACCATTTTTTCAACAGCATTTGCTCACTCACTATTTCTGTGTCGCATCTTGGTAATCCTTGAAATACTTGAAATATTTCAAACATTTTCACTATTGTATTTGTTATGGTGACCTGTGATCAATGATTACAACTCATGAGGTGAAAGTTCAGGTGACAGTTAGCATTTTTTAGCAATCAAGTGTTTTTTTTTTTTTAATTAAGGGAATCAGAATATGAATTGGGAGCCTTTTTTCAGTAAATTTTCTCTGATTTTTTAAAAGATTTTATTTATTTATTTGAGAGAGAGAGTGAGAATGAGCAAGTGGGACAGAGGGAAAGGGAAGAGGGACAAACAGATTCCCTCTGAGCACAGAGTCTGGTGTAGAACAAGATTTCAGGATCCTGAGATTATGACTGAGCTAAGTCAGACGTTCAACTGGCTAAGTCACCCAAGTGCTCCAACTAATTTTTGTAAAAAAAAAAAAAAAATTATATGTATATATATAGATAGATAATATATATAGATTCTATCTATAGATAGAGATTATATATCTATATATAGAGATAGAGATTATATATCTATATAAAATATATCTATATATCTATATAATCTCTATCTATATATATATGCTGTTTCTTAGAGAAACATTTACTTTGATTCCTCAGAAAAGTTCCACTCTTTTCAAATGAAATTGTCATTCATCAGTTCTTTTTGAAATTTAAGATTGATCCCTTTTTTAAATTTTACTTTTAGACAAAAAAGAAAGCCTTCAGTTTCTGTGAGTCCAGTCTGTCAGTTTTCAAAAAGATAAGCACGATGCTTTGGGAAGGAGTCATGCAGCAGGGAATTCAAGGCAGGGTTTCTTGGTTCTCTCACTTGCTTTCTGCCACTCTAACACTCCTGTTCCGGTTTCCTTCGGCAACATCCTCAATATTATTCAGGGATTGGATTTCTTTTCCTCCAAGTATTCTGTTGAGTATCCAGCCACAGCAGATGCCTCTGAGCTTCCAAATATCTATGACAGGTCAGAGTTCTAATTGTCCTAGAGGATAAGGAGGCCAGGGAAACCTCAGCAAATGTTTATAAAGCACTCAAACTTAATACATACAAAATCCCACTCCTGGTTTTACCTTCCCAACTAACTTGTTCTATCATCTTTTCCACTAGAGTAAAAGGCAACTTTATTATTCAAGTAGTTCAAATCAAAAACCCCTGGAGTCCTCCTGACTTCTTTTTTTTTTTTTTCTTGTCATATCATATATTCAATCCATAAGGAAATCTTGTTGCCTCTGTTTTTAAAATATATCCAGAATACAATCTCTTCTCACCACCTCCACTTTTGCTGACCTAGTACAAGACCATTTAGTCTGAATTATTACATTGGTTTCCAAAATGGCATCTCTTTTCTTCCCATCAAAACTCCATTCCCCAAGCCTCAGCACAGCCAGAATGATTATCTTAAAATGTGAAACAGATCATGTCACATCTCTGCTTAAAACCTTACAAGGACTTCTTATTTCATTCAAAGTAAAAGCAAAAACCTTTGCTGTGATACCCAAACTCTGTGTGATCTGTACCCTACATCACACTTATCCTTTCCCATTACTCTCCCACCTGCCCACTGTCTTCTGCTTAAGCCTTCTTCCTGTCTCTAGTTCATACTAAACAAAAACATGCCTAGAGTTCTTAGTATAGCTGTTTCTTCTCCTGTAGGACTCTAATTCCTCACTCCTAAACTCCTTTGATCTTTGTTCAAACATTACCATCTCAAAGAGGCCCTCTCTAATCACCCCATTAAAAATTGAAGGCTCTTCCCGATCACAGAATATCCTTCCCCATTTGCCATCATTAATTTTTCTCCATAGTACTTTTCCCTGAAAGAAAAAAAAACTATCTATATATACACACGCATACCTCTATCTATTTGTTCATTATGAGCTCCGTGAAGAGAGGGGTTTTAGTCTCTGCAGTATGCCCAGTGCCAATAACAACTGCAACAGATGGGCACTCAGAAAATACGATTTATATATGTATAAATATATAAATATATGTATCTTTGGATATCTATCGATATTGGTTCTGTTTCTCTAGAGAATAGATATATATTTATCATATATATATGTAGGTATGTAATATATATCAATCTATGTGATTCTAGGTGATATATATAATGTAATCTGTAGTGTGTTTTATAATGGAATCACTTATGAAATCCTAGTATATCAAACATTAAATGAACAACTGAAGGAATTGTTCTCTAATGTATCTTGAAATTATTTTGAAAAGAAAAACATTTGGATTACGTAAACTCATTGTTGAACTGAAAAACTTTCTTTTTTTTTTTTTAAGATTTATGTATTTATATTAGAGAGAGAGCGCAAGCACAAACAAGCAGGGGAAGGGGCAGAGAGACGGCTGTAAAGGAGAAGGAGAGAATGTCAAGGAAAGCCACCCTCAGTTCAGAGCCCAAATCAAGAGGTAGATGTCTAACTGACTAAGCCATCCAGGAATCCCTGAAAAATTTTTCCACTGGTGAAGTAAGGTTTTGTGATAGAAAAAATGAGGGAATTATAATTTGACTTGGTACACTTCATTCAGTGCAAATGAACAAAAAAAAACCCCATAATTTTATAATTTATTTTTAATTAGTTGAACACTTTTTAAATGTTCTGCAAAGTAATTTCCAAATTGCATTATTTCATGGACTTGTATCCTCACTGATAGTTATGTTAGCTATTATAGGCAAAATCTTTGTAGGAAGAGATTAAAAGTGTGGCCAAAGAAGTTTAGTGATTTTCTGTGTATCAAAATGTTGGCAAGATGTGGTTGAAAATCCAGAGTACCTGCCTCAGAGCTTGTGGCTTTAAAATAAGATCATGTGAGGGTGCCTGGGTGGCTCAGTGGGTTAGGCCGCTGCCTTCGGCTCAGGTCATGATCTCAGGGTCCTGGGATCGAGTCCCGCATCAGGCTCTCTGCTCAGCAGGGAGCCTGCTTCCTCCTCTCTCTCTCTCTGCCTGCCTCTCTGCCTACTTGTGATCTCCGTCTGTCAAATAAATAAATAAAATCTTTAAAAAAAAAAAATAAAAAAAAAATAAAATAAGATCATGTGATTAATTTCTTCTAAGACAAATTCTCATGTTATAGAAATAGTCTCTGGTATTTACAACAAATTTTAAAGGGAATATTAAATCTCCTATTTTATTTGTGGACATATTTTAATTCCTTTGCTTTGCTCTAATTGCTTGAATGGCATGGGCCATATTTTAATTGTCTTGGTGTTTTCCTGAGAAATCACCACAATGCTGCAAATAGTCAGAACTCTATGAATTTTGTTTTTGTTTTCTGTTTTAGCATTCTGTGAACTTTCAATGAGCGAATGAATGAATGGCATTTATTTCTCTGTTCCTTTTTCTTTCTTAAGTGTTTTGAAATTCCAAAGTTTGAAGCTCTAAAGTATAATTTTGTATTTTAACATATCTCTTTCCTAAAACAAAATTATTAGAACTGTACTTAGCTATTGTATGGAGCTGTCTTAGTCAAAACAATGACTTCTAGCTTTGCCATCTCCACCCTGTTCAGATTAATGGTATAAGAGGGTATTTAGTCCCCTTCTTTCTTAGACAAGGCGCTGGATATACTTGAGTCGAGAAGAATCAAAGGAGGCTCCCCACAAGCTTTTTCCACTTAACCAAGTACAGATCTGAACCTACATCAGTAGTGAGTAGTGCCTGTATGAAAGATGGGATCAGATAGATTTTAGTGTTTTAGAACATTTGCATAAGATTTGCAAGCAATCTGTTTTCTATTTCATGAATGCTGTTTCATCCTACACTTCTTGACTGGTTCTTTATTATTAACTAGAATAAATTAATTTACTTCAGTTTATATCTTTGGTAGGCATATGAGTTTGGCTGAAAGTCAACATGTATAGGGTCCTGAGATTTCCTAGTCATACATAAAATAGATAACATGTTCTAGACAAAGTATGGTATTATTAGAAACTGATTTCATGGGTTCTTTTAATTCACTCTTTTATTAGAAAGTTTATTTTTGGAAATATGTGACCCAAATACATAATGCATTGTATTTTTTCCATCTCTTATAAGCCAGTTAAAATATACAATATCAAGTTGGATTTCCAAAGTGATTGTATTTCTTACAAACATTTGGACTTGCTTTTATTTAGCCTTCTCAGTGCTCCATACGGAAGTGTTTCTCCCCACTTAGACTTTTGGTATGTATTAGCAAATTAAATAGTAGAATATTATAGGCTAACATATAGTATTCTTCCATAAGTTACAACGGTTTTTATGATTCTTAATGCTTTTTGCAGGTGTTACTTCTTCTTAAATTTTACTTTAGAAGGCTAAAACTGTGAAGTTAATTCATCTACTTAGTACAGCAAATATCTAATCTCCTACTCTAGGGCTAATGTCATTTAATTTATAGTATACAATGCAAATAACTTCCTACTACTGCAGCTGGAAGATTATTCATATCCTTAGTTGCTTGTATTAAGATGCTTTCTTTTGAACCTAATTTTTTGTTTGCATTCACAGAAAGCCTTAAAAATAGTATCTTTGAAATATTTAATTCCAAATTGAGAAACAAATATAAATGTCATGTCTAAACATATTTGAGAACTAGAGAATATGGCTAGCAGGAGTAATCCTTAATGTCAAAATGTAAATATCTAATTGCTATATATTTTTGCTTAGGGGTTGCAAAATGTTCTCCTATTCCTACTTAACATAATTTCTGTGGCATTACTGAGATGACTACCGAGGCAATCTGAACTAGAGCAAGCCCTCAAATAATGGCCACATGGCACACCTGCTCTGAGCTCCAGTTCTTTGCTGGTTTGTCACTGATGCAGATGAAAAACTCAGGCCCAGAGAGGGGGAATAGAGCCAGGGTTGGTGCCACTCCTGTGTGGGTTCGCAAGCTGCACCCTCCCTGCCATTATCCTACCCACTGCCTCTTGGCTCTGTGCCTTCCTGGATCACTTATATCACCACATACTGGCTCTGGGCACCCCTGAAGTACACTCTGTGAGTTAATTGCCTCAGTCTTCACAGCATCCTCTGGGAGCGGCCATCAGGATCTACTGATGATGTATCACCCAGAACTGAGTGCCAAGGGCCACCTCCTCTGCTTCATTTGGGTACCTGTGCTCCTAACCCTGAGCTTCAGTGATGTACCTGCTGCATCTAGTTCAGACTATCTCAGTGGTCATCTTGGCAGTGTCATAAGAAATTATGTTAAGTAAGTATAGAAAGAGATTTATATAATCCCTAAGCAAAAGTATGTTATTCAGTTTTCAGAATTTCTTTACTCTGCAGGATCAACAGACTTTTTCTGTAAAAGGCTAGATAGCAAATATTTTCTTTTTTTTTTTTTTTTTTAATTCTTTATTTAAATTCAATTTAGTGGGACGCCTGGGTGGCTCAGTCGGTTGGGCCACTGCCTTCGGCTCAGGTCATGATCCCAGGGTCTGGGGATCTAGTCCCGAGTCCGGCTCCTTCCTCAGTAGGGAGCCTGCTTCTCTCTCCACCTCTGCCTGCCACTCTACCTGCTTGTGTGCTCTGCCTCTCTTTCTCTCTCTTACAAATAAATTAATTAATAATCTTTTTAAAAATAAATAAATAATTCAATTTAGTTGACAGATACTGCATTATTAGTTTCAGGGGTAGAATTCAGTGATGCATCAATTGTGTGTAAAACCCATTGCTCATTCCATCAACTGCCTTCCTTAATTACCCAATTACACCCCCCCCACCTCCCTTCCAGCTACTCCCAATTTGTTTTCTAGAGGTAAGATCTCTTATGGTTTGCCTCCCTCTCTGATTTCATCCTGTTTTTTTTTTCCTTCTCTTCTCCTATGTTCATCTGTTGTGTTTCTTAAATTGACATGTGGGTGAGATCATATAGTATTTATGTTTTTATGACTAACTTATTTGCTTAGGATAATACCCTCTAGTTCCATCCACATCATAGCAAATGGCAGGCTTGAATTCTTTTTGATGACTGAGCAATATTCCACTATAGATATAGTGGAAAAATACACACACACACACACACACACACACACACATCTTGTTTATCCATTCATCTGTGGATGGACATCGGGGCTCTTTCTATAGTTTGGCTACTATGGACATTACTGCTATAAACATTGGGGTGCATGTGCCCCTTTGGATCACTATGTTTGTATCCTTTGGATAAATACCTCATAGTGCAATAGCTGGGTCTTAGGGTAGTTCTATTTTCAACTTTTTGAGGAACCTCCATACTGTTTCCCAAACTGGCTGCACCAGCTTGCATTCCCACCAACAGTATAAGAGGGTTCCCCTTTCTCTGCATCCTCGCCAACATCTGTTGTTTCTTGACTTGTTAATTTTTCCATCCTGACTCATGTGAGGTGGCATCTCATTGTTTTGATTTGTTTTTCCCTGATGCTGAGTAATGTTGAGCATTTTTTCATGTGTCTGTTGGCCATTTGTATATCTTCTTTGGAGAAATATCTGTTTGTGTCTTATCCCTATTTCTTGACTGGATTATTTGTTTTTTGAGTGTTGAGTTTGATAAGTTCTTGATGGATTTTGGACACACCCTTTATCTGATAAGGCATTTGCAAATATTTTCTCCCATTCTCTTGGTTGCCTTTTAGTTTTTGTTGACTGTTTCCTTTGGATCGCAAGTATTTTAGGCTTTGTGGGCCTTAATTAAGGTCTCTTACTATTATTGATATTATTATTATTATATTTTTTAATGATCATCTTCATTATTCTTAGCTCCTGGGCTATTCAAAAGGAGAGGGTAGGCAGGACTTGGTCCATAAGCTGTAGCCTGCTAACCCCTGAGTGGAACAAAAGGAGCAATTTGTCTCATTGCATTATTAATTTTATCTATTATATCTCTTACTTACTAAAAAGTGTGTGACAGAAAGAGAATGCATTTTTCACTGTTTCATGAACATTAAATAAGATGCTGAATGTTAAAGATTTAGCAAACTCTCTGACATATAATATGCATTAATCAACTATATGTTATACATTTATGTAACAATATAGAACACTGATATATAATATAATACTAAATAGTTTTCTAATATATGATGATTACATAAACTACCAAAAGAACATATAGATATGTGTGTGTGTATGTGTACATATATGTGTCTGTGATTGTTTTTATTAAATCATGGATTCCTAAATATGCCATCTACCTGGAGTCCCTGTTTTAAGTCCCGTAGAAACTTGAGTCTCTTAAGTCCCTTAAGTCCCTTTCTTAAGTCCTTTAAGAAAAACAAATTATCATAAGAAGCTTAAAGTATAAATTTGAAAACTAAATGTATGATTAGCATTTGCTAAATGATAACTCTTATTATCTATTATCAACATATATAAACTTTTTATTGTGACAGGAAGTAAAGTATCTATATTTTATCATAAAATGAAACAGAAACCTATTTCCATGATAATATACTCATTATTATGCATATCCCTGGTTTTTGCTCTTAAATTATTAAAATTTCATAAAAAGTTGATAAATTGTGACAATATCACAAATTTTAAAAGATGAGAATTCTCAGGTACCTTTAGAAAGAATCATCTTTTAATAGTTAACACAGTATGATAAAACTGTAAATCCTACATTTGCTTCTTCCTTTTCTCTTTTAAATATGAAAGAGTTGCTTTTCACTAGTGAAAAAATATTAAAAATGCATATAAATACTTAGATTTCCTTATTTTCTTTGCTAAGTTTCATTTATATATAACATGTTACTAAAATCAACATTCTGATTATTTGTTAAAAATATGATTCTGGATTGCTTTTCCAGTTTGCATAATTTTGAGAATGAAGATCCAAAATTCCTTTTCACAGCTTCTCTGTACTCATGTCTTCTTCCTTCCTTCCTACCAGAGAGGGAACACCCATCCCAATACATAATGCACTATTACCAGAATTTCTTTCTCCATATATTTTGGCACTTTTTGATGTTAATATTTTATATTTGCCTTCTTGTTAACATCAACAAAAAATCCAGCTGTTTTTAATTTATGAGCTTCAATATCCCCTCCCTGCTGTGATCTGCATTTTTTCATGCTGTAGGCTAATGTGGGTACCTGCTGTGAGGGTTTTCTTTTCCTTTAATTTGTGTCTACTGTGTCACATACTGAACTATGTTCTATTTTCCAAATTTACTGTGTAGTGAGTATATAAAGTCATTAACATAATTCTGCTTGTGAGATTTCATCCCATGAGGCCAACAGGAAATTCACTTTCATTAATCACTGAAATTTAATTCTCCCAACCCTGTACCTCCCCAACCCCCGGAGGTGTGACTTATGTATGTACTACCAAAGCATTGTAAAAACTCCTCCAGTCTCCAAGTCCATATCAGCAACCACAGAGACCCTTGGAAAATTTTGTCCCATACTTGGAGCATGGCAATCTTGATGAAGCAGAGGCTCTGTGCCCCTGGTCCAGTTTTTGGAAAAAAAAAAAAAAAAAATTTAAGTTTTTTCCTGGGGTGCCTGGGTAGCATAAGCATCCAACTCTTGGTTTTGCCTCAGGTCGTAATTTCAGTGCTTGGATCTCAGGGTCCTGAGATTGTGCCCCATGTTGGGCTCTGTGCTCTGCATGGATTCTGCTTGGGTTTCTCTCTCCCTCAACACCCCCTGCCCCCACATGTGTGTATTTTCTCTTTTTCTCTAAAATAAATAAATCTTTAAAACACACACACACACACACAAAGTTTTCTGTCAATCCAGAAAACCTCTCTACAAAGGTAGAAGAGAAAGAAAACGGTTTTACTATTGAGTAGGCATTAGACTAGAATGTGATGCATACCACAGTTCGTCTACTAACTAAGAGATTGCAAAGACAAAAAGAAATCTCACCCTTTTATGTAGCCAGGTGGATTGCATATGCATCCTCAAATAAGGTATCTACTCAAGAGGATGTGATGGCACCTTTGTCACACACAGTTCATCCTAAATTTATCAGATAAATGGGGCGGCCATCTATATTAACTAATTGGCTTTATGCAAAGGTTAAAAAAAACTTCTCATATTTTTATGGCAAGTGATAGTGCAACTTGGAGACAGGCATCAGAAGAAGTTAGCCTCCTACCTTCCTTAAGAAACTCAGATAGCAATACTGTCTTCCTTAATGATTGTATTACAAAGAAATGGCTCTAGGTCCTTGGAAAAGACATTCCTGGATCTTAAAGTTGACAAGAGACATTTTGCTTTTAAAAACACTTACGGGGGCGCCTGGGTGGTTCAGTGGGTTAAAGCCTCTGCCTTCAGCTCAGGTCATGATCCCAGGGTCCTGGGATGGAGCCCCGTGTTGGGCTCTCTGCTCAGCAGGGAGCCTGCTTCCCTTCCTCTCTCTCTGCCTGCCTCTCTGCCTACTTGTGATCTCTGTCTGTCAAACAAACAAACAAACAAAACAAAACAAAAAGAACACATAAGTTTCAAAGAGGGAAAGAACTTACAAATTTTCCAGAGTAAAAAGGACAGAGGGTTGGAGGAGTCTTTTTCCTTAGTTTGAACAGATATAATGGAGTCTCTTTTAATTTAATTTTTAAAAAGATTTTATTTATTTATTTGAGAGAAAGAGAGATAGTGAGAGACGAGGAGGTCAGAGGGAGAAGCAGACTCCCTGCGGAGCCGGGAGACTGATGTGGGATTAGATTCCGGGACTTCGGGATCGTGACCTGAGCCGAAGATAGTGGCTTAACCAACTGAGCCACCCAGGTACCCCTAATTTAATTTTTAATTTATATTTTCCCTTCCACAATCTTCCTGCACCTGCACATAGCCATCCCCTTAAAGGTTTTGGCACTTGCCCATGACATGACCAGGCCCTGCAGAAGTCTCTGCTATTGTCAGGACAGCTAATCTCCAGCCTCTTGGGTACTGGGAATTCTTTCAGGATTCTTTTCATAAAATCCAGAATATGCTAATTTATCTTATAAAAAAAACCCCAGGACACTTTGGTGGCACAGTTGGTTAAACATCCAACTCTTAATTGGCTCAGGTCATGATCTCAGGGTCTCTGGGATCAAGCCCCATGCTGGGCTCCATGCTCAGTTGAGAGCTTGGGATTCTCTCTCTCCCTCTGCCCCTCCCCACGCTTGCACATGCGTGCACAGTGTGTGCATGTTCTTCCCCCCCTCTCAAAATAAATAAAATCTTTTTTAAAAATCCCTAAGACAAGAAAATAGAGAATAAGTAGCCTGATTTGAATATGGCTCTGAAATCTGGGGACAAAAAACACAGATAAATATCTTAATAAATTACTTTCCCACCATACCACTATCATTATTTTTATTTCTCACGTAGTTTTTGAAGTTATCTGAACTGATCAGATTATATTAATTGGAAGACTTGTGTGCATGTATGTGAATATTTTTTCTATAGCCTTAGCACCATATACATTATTGAGCGCTTAATTTCCTTCAAGTATAATGTTCTATCTTTAATATTCCTATATTGCATGTGATAATTCCTAATTTATGAGATTAAATTAATACATTATGTCTGTACCATAGCATACTAATTGATATTAATAGTGCTATTGAAAAATTTTACAGATATTTCCTTCATGTTTGAGATTTCTCCAGATTTTTTTTCATTATTCTCTGTTAATCCCCTCTGAAACTCAAGAAAGCCTATGAATATTTAGTCTTCTTGCTCTAAAGTAATATTTTGATAAGTTAAACCTACTGGTGGCAGGTTCATCTTTTTTTTTTATAAGATATTATCTGTGAAGTATCACAGTACTCCATAACTACCTCAGTAGCATGTGAATCAGTGTTTATAAATGGCCTATGAATTCAATTTGTAACTGAGCTGGGACTTTCATTAGGTATAAGAAATGTCTATGTTTGGGGTGATGGTAACAGTGACACAGTGGGAGTTGGATAATCTTTGCAGCCCTATGACCTGGAAAAAAAATCACAGCTTCTCTTGACTTAGTTTTCTACTTGGGAAATGGAATACTAGAAATACTATTATACATGACCCACTGCTCAGAGTTAAGTTAAAAAAAGAATAAGAAACTTCTACTAGAAACTATACAAGTATGTCTTTTTTATTCATATTCTTTTTACATAAGACTTGGTGTTAAGTAGAACAGAAAGAACTGGGTAATCATTCATGATCACTTCTCATTTAATGTAGTTGATATCTTTTAATTATAATTCTTTAATTCATTATAGACTGCTAAAGTGGACAGTTCATTCTCTGCTTCTGAAATCTGTAGTAAAATGCCTCAAACCATTACTTTAGTGAAATGTAATAAGTAAAACATGGCCTGGATGTTCATGCTACAAAACTAGGTTGTTGCTTAGCATTCCTGTTCAGATGTTGTAATATATGACTTTTTTATGATTCTTCCTTTAAAAGTTTTCTATCCACATAACTTCAGGATGAGACCATTTTGGGTCTTGCAAAATAATCAGAAAGAATTAAAAACTATTTCAACCCAGCTGTTCAGTTACTAAGAACTTCTGCAAATTTTGTTTAAATTATTCTGGAAAAGAATTTGATTTTTTTTTCTTTTTTATCTTGCTAACTGTTTTGAATTTAAAATTATTTTTTTTCTCTGCATGTACCAATTATTTGTGTCAGCCCAAACTCTCTGGCTAGGTGATTATTTCAGGTACTTTATTATTTAATATGTTTGAATGACATTTACTTTTATGTGATCTAAGCCATTCCTTGCTACTTTTTTTTCAGAATTTATTATTGTGTATATCAGCTTTATTTTCCAGAGAAAAACATATTTTACTTTATTCATATATTCATTCCTTTGCTGTGAGGTTTGATTATTTTTAGGTCAGTATTTTATCAATGTTACTGCAGCAGCTAAGCATAAATTGTGTATATTCCACATCCATTTTTTAAAGTAAAATATCAAGGTGGAGACTGATTATGGAACTAGGTCATAATGATGGATAATCTTCTTAGAGACATCTGTTTGGGGGATATTGTGCAGTTGGATCCGCCAAATTCTCTTACAGCAGCGTCAACACAATTCTGTTAATGTACACTTTTTTTTATCTTAGTGCTTTTATTATTTTACTATTTATTTTTCCACAAATTACACATTTTTAGAAAAGTATTTTGTAACACATATCTGATATCATCTATCTTGTAGTGGCAAAATTCTGTCCCACAGATCATTTGGGAGGCTGCGTGAAAAGTTAATGAAATTTTGACATATCTTGAGTAAAATATACCAGAGCACTGGAAAAGGACATTTATAGGCCCAGAATATAGATTTAAAAGACCAGACATTTATTCTCAAAACAAGAAAATTGGTCAAAATATTTAAAAAATAACTTTGAGAGATTCCGGAAAGTGTGAAAATTTCCACCTTGTTCTTTCAAAGAAAATTGACAGTTCAGAAAACACAAAGTTAAAAATGAGAGGGTGTTCTAAGAGGGAAATAGGAATTGATCAATTTGGTTTCTCAGGCATTGATGAATTACCTACAGTGTTCTTAATATATCTTTTTGACTCTGTTGGTTTCTTTCAGTGAAGAGAGACCTATCCCCTACATCTGTTGATAATATAAATTGTGGTTAGCAAGGAGAAGTTCATCAGTCTTCGTTCTCAAAACTCAAGACAGTTAGAATCATAATTTTTATTCTGAGAAGAATGGAAAATGTCTTGGTTCATCCCTAAAGTTAAAATAGTAGTGCAAGGGCCTAAATGTAACCAAATTAGCATTAATGAGAACAATAATATCATAATGAAAGTTAATTTGCATAGTGTATCATTTGAAAATATCACCCGTTGTGGAGGCAGACATTTTGGGGTTAATGTTTATTAAGTACATAATGTTGTTGCTTTTAGTGTTCTCAGGTATGTGTGTGTATGTGTGTGTATTATATGTCTATATATTTTTATTTAATTAGACAGCCTTATTATTATTTTTGTGTTACAGATGAGGAAACTGAGTCACAGTGCAATTACTCAAGGTCATCTTGACTTGTTCCATCCTTCATTTGGAAAAGTCTGTTATGAAAAATCTGGGCACCTTAAAATCCAGGCCAGTGCAAACAAGCCACTTGAAGAGCTGATTTAAATGCAGATCTTTGGGCCTTTCTTCCAGGAATTTTGATTTGGTAGATTTGGGATGTGGCCTAGAAATCTGCATTTCTAGAACTTCTCAGGTGATGCCTATTCAGACCACACTTTAAGTAGCACTGATCCAAGCTACAGTAATAAAAATTGTTGTATACTATCACGTTATATCCTAAGCATGAAAAATGGTTTCCACATTCATCCTTCTACTGACTTCATCTTTCTGAAAAACAGGTAAACACTAGGAAGTGGGCAAAAAAATGAGTGAAATTTCATAAATAATTTGACCACATCTAAACAATTAAGCCCATAATATTAATTCATAAGAGATCCTAGCGTGCTCTTAGGTTATTCCTAGCTCTTTAAAAAGCTAGACTTTATTGCTCGTCTTCAGATTTGTAAAATTGAATTAGAAGAAAAAAGAGAGGCTACTCTAGTTTAGCAGGTATCCTGGTAAGAAGTATCTGGCAGCTTCAATAGATAGTCAAAACTAGAAAAACAGACACAAGAATTAAAAATTAAAGCAGTCTGGGTTTGTGATATTCACAATCCAACTGACCTCCTGAGCATCTCAAATGGACTTGAGAATTTACAGTTCTCAGGGGTTGTAACATGTGCAAATACATCTGCTCCTTACAGGGACAGCGCTAGAGAGAGAAAAGAATATGGAATTTGAAGTCAGACAGAGTAGTTTCAAATCCCAGTTCCTTCACTACTGGCTATGGATGGCACTTAAGTTTTCTGCAACTAAGTTTTCTCATCTGTGAGGCCATCATAGCAACCACCTCCTTAATGAAGTAAAAAGAATTATAATTTAAAAAAAAAAAAAAAAAGCAGGTGAGCAAGTTTCCTTGCAGGATACCTAGTACATAATAGAAATCCTAGTCTTTGCTATCTTCCAAACACATTAAGGATAATTAGGGTAGGATATGGAGTCAACCAGACCTGGGCTTAGATGCTGGCTGTGTACTCATTAGCTGGAAACCTTTAGGTAGCCCTTTTGAATTCTCAGTGCCTCTGTTTTCTCATTTACGAAGCAGAGTTGATGCCTTTTTTTCTGGGTTAGTATAATAATTATTGATAATGTACATATAGCATTTTGCTTATATTAGGTCTTCAATAAATAGTAATTGTAATGATTATAGTTGTCATTCCCAGTATCTTCCTTTTATGACAGTATTACAAGTAATTTATATACTTCAGAAAGATTTGTATTCTACATGGCAAAAATGACAATGGAACTAACAAAAACAAATGTGATCCAAAGGATAAATTTTTAGTAATTTAATATAATTTATTCATTATGGCTCTGGTTGTTTGCAGCTTCACTTTTTTTTTTTTTTTTAAGATTTATTTATTTGAGAGAGAGAGAGAATCTCAAGCATTCTGCTCATTGAGCGAGGAGCCCGATACAAGCTCAATTCCAGGGACCCTGAGATAATGACCTAAGCCAACATCAAGAGTTGGACACTTAGCATTCTGGACCACCCAGGTGCCCCTGTAGTTTTACTTTATACATTAATATTTACATTTTAACTTCTTCACTTAGAAAAACAAATACATACTTTAATATTTTGAATTTGTCTTGTGATATGTGTATACATGTGTTTGTGTATGTATACATATATATATTTTTAATTTTCCCACATTTTCAGTATTTCACATAACTTTATGTTATTATTCTTAGAGCATTAGCTTGTTCAGATTGATTTGGGGTTGGGATTTTGACATCTTAATATGCTTTAATATTGATGTTATTATTGGGAAAATACAGAAAAAATATAGTTAAGAGCCAGAACTTAGAAGTATAGCAGAATTAAAACCTGGCTTCCAGGGGCACCTGGGTGGCTCAGTCGGTTAAGCATCTGCCTTTGGCTCAGGTCATGATCCCAGGGTCCTGGGATTGAGACTCACTTCAGGCTCCATTTTCAGCAGGAAGCCTGCTTCTCTCTCTCCCACTCAGCGGGAAGCCTGCTTCTCCCTCTCCCACTCCCCCTGCTTGTGTTCCCCTCTCTCCCTATCAAATAAATAAATAAAATCATTTAAATTTTTTTTTTAAAACCTGGCTTCTGTTCTTGTAAATTGTGTGACTTAGGATGATCTACTTAACCATGTTGAGCCTCACTTTCTCATTCATAAGTGGAATGAGATTCCCTATTCTCAGTGTTTGAGATGCTTAGTAGCATTTATAATATGCTTAACATGATACACATTATAAATTCCTAATAAATGCTTGTCTTGTCTAGTTGTTTTGTATTCCACTGTCACATTTGGTGGTGATAATAATAAAACTAGATCACTTAGACTTCAACAATTTGTTCTAAAAAGGAAAAAATTGCTGACATTGTCCCGAGCCTCAAAGACATAATGGGTAGATAAATGAATACTAGTAAGTGTCATAGATGTTCTACATATTTTGATTACGTTAAAGTAAGAGAAAGAAAGGAATTGATTGACTCAGTTTGGGGAGATCAAGGAAGGCTTTCAAGAATGTGATACTTAGTATGAGTTTATTTAGTTCAAGGAAAAAAATATTAAAATTATAATGATGAATATATAATACGGAAGACTAGATGAAGATCCTGAAGAGAACACACATACAAATATCTCTCTAGCTGCCTGAAATTCTTTTAAATAAGAGAAAAATCAAATACAAAATCAGGACAAAGCTAGAATAGAAGATGTTTGATTAGCAGACTCTAACTTTTTAGATACTCTTGAAAGATAGAAAATCCAAAACACTTAATTAACAAAAGCAAACAATATGCTGGCCCTAAACACAAGCAACAGAGAAATTATTACCAAGATAAAGCTAGAGAATTAATTATTATGTTTGGTGATAGCCAATATAAATATAAAAGGGGAAAACTATCAGTGCAATTAATCAAACATCACTCAATGTCAAGGACATTTGAGTTCAGCTCACTTCCCAATTCTACTTCTATGTATGTACAATTAAAACAAGGCAGTAACATATTTGACTCTTAAGTTCCAGACTAATACTCTAATACTTGAGGACTGTACTCCTAAGAAAATTTACTTATTTAAGGAAGGTGCTTAGTATAGGTGTCGGGGTCTGAGAAGGAATCAAATGGAGCCTGAAGTAACTTAGTATATAAAGTTGACATGGATAGGAGAAGAGAAGTTAAACATCTACATTTGAAGGAAATTCACAGGAGCATTCCGGTATCACAGAACAGTCAACTTGGTGTTGAAAAGTGAAAAACTGAGAAATGTTTTTGTGTATTTGGGTAGAGCTGAGGGGTACGGCTATTTTCCAGGCCCATCATCTGCTCAAGAAGGGAAAACAAAGCCATCCAGTCCGTGCACTCCCCCACTTAAAATGAACAGTGAACTTTCCTGTTTAGAAGTTGGGGATCCTTGGTGATCTGCACAATGGCAGAAGAAACATATGCCAGAAAGAACACAGATGATTAAATGAGATTTGATGTCACGCAGAGAAAGATTAGCATACATTAAATAAAAACACTTCGTTATGAAAGGGGACTACAACTGGATAAGGATGAGTTAGGAATTAAAACATGTTTGCAGAAATAATTTTTAGAAGTCATTAGAACTGATGAATGTATGTATATAAAAAATATATGTTTATAAAAAATAAAAAATAAAAAATAAAATAATAATAAATAAAAAAAAAATAAAAATAAAAAAAAAAAAAAAAAAAAAAAAAAAAAAAAAAAAAAGAACTGATGAATGGAGCAGACAGAGCTGAGGACTGCATCAGTGATCCATAAAATAAACAGACGATATTTCACTGAATGAAGGGCAAAAGGCACATTAAAGGTATGTTAGAATTAGTCATAGATGCTTAATAAATTTACATTATTTAATAAATTATTTAATAAATTTACATTATAAAATCTAATTACAATTAATAGGAGCTGCAGAAAATGAGAAAGGGGAAATGGAGGACATTAATACAAAACTAGAAGAAAATATTCCCAAATTGTTGAAAGACTTGAATCTTGAGATTAAAAGGATGTAAGGCAGGTAGCAAGAAAAATCATTGAAAAAAGATTTACACAAAGACACCGCCTTGATGAAAATTTTGTTACTTTATATATGAAGATATAAAAATCCCAAAAGGATTTGGGGAAAAAATGAGAAAGTTTATATACAAAGAAATTAAAATCAGATTTTTATCTGACTTATATCATGGACTGAATGCTTGAAGGTAAGTGAGCAATATCTTCAGTGTTCTGAAACAAAAGATTTCTGAATCTAGAACTTTCTGTGTTACTAATTATGGGTACAAAATAAACAAAATTTGAATGTAAAAATATTCAGAAAGTTTACCTTCCACAAACTTGTTCTGAAACAATTACTCCAAGATTTAGTGCAATAAATAATCAGTTAGTATAGGAATGGAAGGATGGTTTAATAGCAGGAAATCTAAGAACACAATTCAGTGCATCAAACAAAGAGAGGAGAAAAATCATATAATCCTATCAATAAATAAATGCTTCAGAAGTATATAATTAAATTGAGAGCCACTTTTCATTAAACTGTAGGAAACCTATAAATATAATAAATACTTCTAAATATGAACAGGAATATTTAACAAAATCTAAAAGCAATATTATTACTGATGAAACACTAAAACCACATCAATAAATATTAGAGCTAGGGATAGTTACTATTATTTAATTTAGTCTTTGGCATTTCGGTGAATGTAGTAAGATAAGAAAATAAAATGACATGAATAAATGTGGAAAGAAAAAAGAAGTATCTTATTGCTAACTAGGACTGTATCCCAAAATGAAAATGAGAAATTTAGTAAGGTGCTAAATGTAAAATAAATGTGATAAAACCCAATTGGTATGTACCATAATTTATTCAATATTCTTATTGTTTCAAGGTTTCTTCATGCTAAGAACAACACTATATTGAGTATCCTTGTGTATATATCTTTACTTTCTAATGTTTTATATATTAGGAATAAATTCCAAATAATAGATTTTCCAAATTACTTTCCAAAACCACTTTAATAATTCAGAAATGTTTGATAGTACATTTCCCCATCTATCCAGCAGTAATAAATGCTAACATTCTTGTTAATTCTTGTCAACATATGCATATATTAATATTTTATTATTAATTTATTATATTTGATTTTCATTAAGCTTGTGTATTATTTCATGTATTTGGGGCCATTTGGGTTTGATTTTCTGAGAATTGCGTATTCATATCCTTTATTCATTTTTCTGTTGGTTTGTCTTTTTCTTGTCAATTTGTAAGCACTCTGTTTATTAAATATATTAGCATTTTATTTGTTAAATGCATTGCAAATATATATTTTTTATTAATCTATGTTTTGTTTACTGATTTTGTTTTGCTTTCAGAGCTTTGTTGTATTGCTCTCCTGTGGTAAAATTAAACTGCAAAGATGTGTGCCCAAATTAAAGTCTATGTATGAGCTAAGTGATGTAAAATTATATGTGAGTCTGTGCATATATGTGTATGTGTGTATAGAAAATACAAAAAAGTTTGACTTTGAGACTCTACTAACTGGTAGGGATGTCAATGATATATTATTTGAAAAACAGTTGCTGAGTAATGTGTATATTTCTTTTTCTAAATCAACTTGAGGTATAATATACATATAAAACTCGTTGCTTTGAAATGTAGAATTCAGTGTTTCTTAGTAACTTTAGTGAGTGGCGCAGCCATCATAATAAATCAGTTTTAGAACATTTTCTTTCCCCCAATAAGATGCCTCATGCCCATTTGTAATTAATCCCCATTCCTGACCCCAGCTTCAGGCAACCACTAATCTATTTTTTTCCCTATGTGTTACCTTTTCTGGGCTATTTAAATAAATGAAAATGAAACAAATTTTATATATGTATGTATATATATATATATATATACATATATATATATTTGAAAATAGGCTCAGATATTTTTTAATGAACAAGGAGGAAGCTGAAAAGGGATACACATCTGTCTGTTGACGTTGGTTAAATCAGGATTGAGATGAGAGCAAGGGAGGCAAAACAAAAACAACCAAATAAACATTCTTGAAAGCAAAAGTATAATCCATCAAAAATATATATTTATAAACAGAAAATTCACATAAGACATATTTCAAAGAGCATAGAAATACATTAATGAAGATCAACTATAAAGTGCAATAAAGTATCATTTCACCATGAGACCAACAAAAATGCAAAAGACCAATGACATTCAGTGTTGTTGAGGATTTTGAGAAATGACTGTTTCCATATTTTTCTGGTGAGAATCAGTCCAGCTTGTTTTGAAGGAATTCTTTAGCATCTGTCAATATTTAAAACGAGTTTTCCATGGGCAATGCTACTTTTATATTTTTAAATTCTAGGGAAATTGCATATGAACAGTATTGTACTTTATAATGGCTAAATAAAAACTCATATACATATGTACATACATCCATGTGTAAGTACGTGTAACTCACACACATACACACAGAGTATACAGTATTGGAAGCTGCGTATGAGGAGAGACTGGGCCATATCAGGGCCTATATGCAGCCCTGCAAGAACTGACCTTTCCACCACCCTCTCCCAACTTGATCTGATATCCTCATTTATTATGATGGCTGCGCCACTCACTAAAGTTACTAGAATCCCCTTCACATAATGCCCTCTACACACTGGCCTCTTTGCTGTTCACAAACCAAGTAAGGCCTCTACATTTACAGTTTCCTGTTCGTGGAGTGCTCGTCGTTCATCAGTCTGACACACAGTTATGCTTTAGTGCAATTGGTACCTCATTAGACATGGCCTTCCGGAAAACTCCTTCTAAAAACGCACTCCCACCTTTTACCCCTGCCCCTCCCTGGTCCTTTTTCCAAGTTATGTTTCTTATAGCAGTACCTAACATAGCATGTATTGTTAGCATATCTTTTTAATACCTGCTTCTTTCCACTAGATTAAGCTTTGTGATAATGGGGATTTATCTTCCCATGGCCTGATTAATACCTGGTATTTAATTTGTTGAACATTAAATGAATAAACTAGATTATAATAGTTATTGGATATTGGAAGAAAGGCAAACTTCAGACTTCAATTCTAATCTTTATGTTTATTTTCAATTATTTATCTTCATTTTTTTTTCCCAAAAAAGAATACATTTCCCTGATGGGTGCATTGCTGCTTTAATAAATTATTTTAAGAAATCACAGATCATATACAAATCCATCTAACTTTTTCCAAATTAATCCAGAAAACATGTTTTTAATTACATGTTTTTAGTTACATTCTTCAAATTACTTAAACTTTAAGTCAGTTTAAAATAAAGGCCTCGGGGCACCTGGGCAGGTCAGTGGGTTAAGCCCCTGCCTTCGGCTCAGGTCATGATCTCAGGGTCCTGGGATCAAGCCCCTCATCGGGCTCTAGGCTCAGCAGGTAGCCTGCTTTCCCCTCTCTCTCTGCCTGCCTCTCTGCCTACTTGTGATCTTTCTCTGTCAAATAAATAAATAAATAAAATCTGTAAAAGAAATAAAATAAAATAAAGGCCTCATTTTAAATAAGGTAAGAAATTTGAAGATTGATTTAAGGTAGTACATAGATAGTAATGAAGGAAACAAGTTAATTTATTTGTATTTACTTTTGTGGGATAGGTGCAAACTGGGACAACATCTGTTCATGCTATGCTAGGGGAAAAATGTTTCTCATACTTATGAAATCTGATTAGTTACTAAATGGAGTTATATCAATTTAGCAAACTGTCCTAATTAGTGATCTGTAATAAACAGTAAAGACTTTCTTTATTGTGACATTTTGACTTAAAAAAAAATCATGGGCTATTTTATTATTATTTTATTTTTCTCTTAGGAAAAAAAGATTATTTTCTTCATTTTACATCACTGTTTTTAAATGTGCCATTACCAGCAAGAAACACTGTTGCTCTAGTTTATGTGTAATCCTGTCTACTAGTAACAGAATAAAATCAGAAGTTATATGAGTAGCATCAACAGTTAAATGGAGACAGAGCAGTCTGGTGAGGATACCTAGGTAGCTAATCAGTTTAAGTTATTTCAGCACATTTAGAATTTTTACAGAATGCTTTATTATGCTGCCTGGCAGAAGTTTCAAAGCATCAGAGAGAGCAAATATCCCTATTACTAGTATGATACATTATGGTTCAATATTTCCACCTGGTGTGATTATTATACTTAAAACTTAATGCCTTAAGCTTCTTACAATGACTATTGGTATTTTGTTTGAGTTTGTGAGAAAATGGGCCCTCATTTCTCAAACACGAAAGCAGATCCCTGCTACGTGTGGCAGTGCTATTGGACCTCTCAGAGCCCAGAGATGTGGGATTAAGGCACCCAGAGGTAGGTTTCCCATCATCAGGTTATCAAAGATTAAGGAATCATCTTAGTTCATATCTGTATCTTTGTTCTTAAGAGCTGCCAGCATTTATGTAATATATGAAGGATAACTATTTTCCCTTTGTCTTATAGATGAAAAGATATACTTCTCAGTAAAAGTGAATAATCCTCACCAGAGTTTTGAGGTGCAAAAAAGAAAGTTGGGAACAATCCTAGGAGGAGGAAGGAAACATTCCTTAGGGTGATAGTATTCCCTCTCCTTCCTAAAAATGATTGAAAAAACTTGATATTTACTAATTCACCATTTGATGAGCAGTAAGTTATCTAAATCTTGTATTTTGGGGTGGGTGTGAAATCCAAAATTGCCAGCAATATCTTGAAGACTGTTCTGCATATCTTCTAGGAATAGATCATTTTTAACAAATGTTTTCATTATTAGAGAGTTTAACAAACTATTGGAAACTGTTAAAAAGTTAGCTATCAAATAATACAATTATGTAGTCTGGATAAAGATTCACTGAGAAGTGATATGGTCAAGAGTTAGATGTCAGGAATTATAGAAGTAAAATTCTAACCCTTGTCCTACACCAGTGATACAGTGCCAGTCAGCTGTGTCTGGTGGTCACCAGTGTGCTGTTAATAGAGAATAGCTCCAAAGCAACTTCCTGTGTTATTCTTTTTCTCAATTCTCCCTACCCCCAAATGGTATTTAAATCAATTGACTAATGGGTCTTAGGATCCATTATTATCACGTTTGGTAAATTAGAGGCAAATACATCATGAAAAATTATATTTTCTCAGAGAATGATAATGTTGAATGGTGGCCAATATGCTTAGTCCTGGATAGAGTAAACATTTTTTTCAAATAAAGGGGAATGAAGAAGGTCCAAAGTAATCTTTTCTCATATTTTGACATTTTATAAAATTACTTAAACTTTATTACACAATTTAAATAGCCCATGGAAAAGTAAATCCTGACATTTTAAGCTTTTAAATAGACATTTAAATATAGTGAAAAATAATTCCTGGCATTATATCTTAAATATATGTTTTTCAGAATTTAATGTGCTTAGAGTAGTATTGGCACAAAGGAAGCTGGTAATAAAAAGCATAAGTCAGGGGCGCCTGGGTGGCTCAGAGGGTTGGGGCCTCTGCCTTCGGCTCAGGTCATGATCTCAGGGTCCTGAGATCGAGCCCCGCATCGGGCTCTCTGCTCAGCGGGGAGCCTGCTTCCCTTCCTCTCTCTCTGCCTGCCTCTCTGCCTACTTGTGATCTCTGTCTGTCAAATAAATAAATAAAATCTTTAAAAAAAAAAAAAAAAAGCATAAGTCACTAGTCTTGAATTAAAATGGTCTGATGTCTCCTTAGTTGCACTGTTAATTAAATGTGTCACTGGGGGCAAATAACCTAATTTTTTTTTTATCTAAATAGTTTCTTTTCCTAGGAAATGATGGGCATTAGATTAGATGGGTTATAAACGTCCTTCAAGTTATAATACTCTAGTAGTAAAACTATTTAAATTTATATACTTTTGATAAAAATATTTTATATCATGCTTTTTAAACTATTACATATTAAATTCTGCATTTGCCTTAGTTTAGTGGGTCTTTTAAAATTGTGTATGTTTTCTAAGAGATCACTATTTTAAAACTTGTAAGCTGAGTATATGGGAGAGAATTTAATTCAGCCTCTCATTAAATACCAAGTATATGCCAGCTACTTTACATAAATCATCTCTTTTAGCCATGTATCTATTTATATTTAATATATATTATTTAGTTTATATATATTAGCATCATATATATATATATGTATGTTAAGTATCACTGTCCTTAATTTATAAAGGAGAAATCTTAAGCCTAGAAAGCAAAATTAACTTATGGTATTTGAAAAATTAGCAAATAAGTTATGCCTAACTCTAAAGACTATGCTTTCCCCACACTTTATCATTTTAAGTGAAAATATGTTCTTTATCCCTTGGAACAAAATATGAGATATTTTGATGTCATTTTAAAGTGATTCTGACAGAAAGTAGCAGAACACTAAAAAAAAAAAAAGTCAGTATGTATTTTAACAGGTTAGATAGTAAAATTCTTGTCTACAATATGACATCTTTCATTTCCTGACAAAGGTATATAACCTTTCATATTTCTGAAATCTATTAGAACTTACCCCCAAATTATAAATAATAATAAAGAAAGAATAGGTTTGCAGACGTTCCTCAGTGTGAAATCTATGTCAAATAACATTTTTCCATTATGTATAGAGAAATGAGGTTAACTCCAGCTTAATATTAAGCAGGAATCATCTTGCAATGACAGGTGTTTCTGCTATGTTATGATATCATTTCCAAGGTAACTAAACAGAGCATTGTAAAGAAGGAATTACATTAACAGGTGTAGTAAACAGCAGAACATTTTACAAAACTTTATAAAACCTTGAAAATGGATGAGATTTTTGATAAACATCACCACCAGCAATAATACGTATGGAATTAGGGAGCAAATCAAAAATTACCTAGTAGATGAAGTACATAGTGAAAACTTTGCCAATGTGAATTTGTTAGAAATAGAACTTACTCAAACAGGCTTCTCCATAGTACAGTTTTATTAAGCAAGCTATTTTTTCAGTTTTTTTAATGACCATGGGTATCTTAGTTGTAATATGTTGCTGTGGAGTGCATAAAATTATGTGCAGATTATAGTGCAAATGGTTATTGGTGTGCATGTGTCTATGTTTTCCTTTTTTTTTTTTAATTGAAAACTGTTTCAGTTTCTTTCTAATATGCAGGCTAGTCATAAAATCCTCTTGAATATGATGTTTCTCTCAAGACTAGGACCAGAAAGATGTATAATTTCTTTTTAGCTATGTGATTTGTAGTGATTTCTTGGAGAAAGACATTCTAGAAAACTGGGATGTGGAATTGGTCCTGTTTTGACTTCAATTAATAAGGCATATCAAAGTAGTAAGTTGTTTAAGTGCATGGTTTTGGGGAAAATATAACCCATTTCAATTGCTTCATGGGAACTGGCATCAAAAGCAAAATACTGAGTTGACAAAGTCTCAGTCATGTCATCCTGGTATTTGAGAAGAGTGGCCAGTTTTAGACAGTAGAAAATCTTGGTGGAGAGTTGGAGTCGAAGCTGCCAACAATGGAATGTAGAAATGTGTATAGAATTTCACATTTCCTTTTTTTTTTTTTTAAGATTTATTTATTTTTTTTTAAGATTTTTTATTTTTATTTATTTGAGAGAGAGACAGTGAGAGAGGGCATGAGCAAGGAGAAGGTCAGAGAGAGAAGCAGACTCCCCGCGGAGCTGGGAGCCGGATGCGGGACTCGATCCCGGGACTCCAGGATCATGACCTGAGCCGAAGGCAGTCATCCAACCAACTGAGCCACTCAGGTGTCCCATAAGATTTATTTATTTATTTATTTATTTATTTATTTGACAGAAAGAGATCACAAGTAGACAGAGAGGCAGGCAGAGAGAGACAGAGAGGAGGGAAGCAGGCTCCCTGCTGAGCAGAGAGCCCAATGTGGGGCTCGATCCCAGGACCCTGGGATCATGACCTGAGCCGAAAGCAGAGGCTTTAACCCACTGAGCCACCCAGGCGCCCAGAATTTCACATTTCTGTAGTCTTAAGATTAAGACTCTGAGGACAGGGAGAAAAAGACATTAAGTTTAAACCCTGGTGGAGTGCCTCGGTGGCTTGGTCAGTTAAGAATCCTGCTCTTGATTTCAGCTCAGGTCATGATGTCAGAGTCAGGAGATCAAGCCCCAAGCTCCCCGTCAGGCTCTATGCTGGACGTGGAGTTTGCTTAAGGTTCTCTCTCTCTCTTTCCCTTTGCCCCTCCCCCTACTTCCCCTACTTGCACACACTCTTGCTCTTTCTATCTCAAAAAAACAAAACAAAACAAAACAATTAAAATATGGAATGCTTGGGTGGTTCAGTTAAGCATCTCAGATCATGATCCCAGGGTCCTAGGATCCAGACTTGTATCTTCTGGATCTGCCTGCTGTTCCTCCTGCTTGTGTGTGCATGTGCATTTTCTCTCTCTCTTTCTGACAAATAAATGAATAAAATATTTAAGAAAAAAAAATTTTTTTAAGTTGACAAAGGAGACATAACTAATTTTCCATGGCAGTAAATACTGCTTCTTCATTATGATATTTCTACATCTTTTCTGCTAGAAGTATGAAACTCAACAACAGATGACACATTACTAGATAAGACCCCTATTGAATGAAAATTCTGAGCCATCCATATCTTTTGGCAATTAAAGGATAACAGAAGGATCCTGAACATGGTGACAGAAAGGATAGGGAAAAATGAAGAAAGAGGAAGCCAAATATAACTAAAAGTAGATGCGTCCTGGGCCACAGTTTTCTGGGCACAATTTGTGACTGCCTGATGTCTTCTACTGTAGCAGGTGACGCAGTGGGAGTTTATTGAAGCAGCAAATCATTATCCAAGCCTGTAAGACATAGCAACAACAACAAAAATGACTATTCATTATAAATCTAGTAAATACTATTCAATCAGTTACTAATTAATAAGGTACTCTAATTTAAAACCATATATACCTCAGAATGACTTCTCACCAGTGTACCAATGGTCCAGAATTTCAGAAAAGTAGTTAAAATACTCTCTGTCAAGGAGTAAACAAGAAGTGAAAGTCTACTAACTCTTCCCTGGGTAGAGTAGGAATCTGACATGGTAAGTCTAAAGGATGTGCTTTCTGGACTCTTGAAATGTCAGGACATGAAATAATTCAGACACTGGAATCTGAGGCATGAAGACTTCCTGTTTATGAGTAAAAATATTAAAGCATATTTGACCTCTGCACCCTCACTAATACTACTAATACTAATAAGAAGTGTATTTTAGTGTAGAGAAATCCCTCAGGATAGAGTAGCTAGAATTGTTTGCCTTACTGGTGACCTAATGTTTCAGCCTAGTTTTGCAGGAACTGAAGTCAACAAAAATATGAGGTAATTGTCTGTTCTTTCTGTTTGCTCATCACTCCTTATTTACAGGTATGATTTTCCTGTCTGATTTTTTGTTTTCCTTTCCACTCCTCAAGTTTCCCATTCTTGATATTGTCTTGAAATTAAAGGAATTTGCTCTTAGGTGAAGGTCCATGAGGTCCAGATTATATTTTTGCCACTTGAAGGCCTTTTCTGCTTTTAATCGTTAGAACCTCAATAATGACAGCCAGAATTATTGTTATATTTGGTTGCGGTAGACCATAGTGCAGTTCTAAATGCAGTTGAAAATCATGTTAGTCTAAGATTTTTGGAAGTGCTTAAAAAGTTGGAAGGGCATACCTTCTCTTTTAATGGGAAAAGTGACCAGCAACATCAGGATAAAAGTTGAAATATGTGTTATCAGGGTTTAAAGATTTCTGATTTTTTATGAGCATTACAACCTGCTCAGATTAGTCTTCTTTATGGGGAAGAAAAACATGTCATCCCTATTACCTGAATTGTGTTTGACACCCCTTACTGTCAGTAGATTCTTCCTTCTCTCAGAGGCTAATTCTTGCCACTGCAATATGGGTTTATTGTCTTTAATACTCTCTTCTACTGTCACTAAGAAGAGCATTCTCTTCGCTCTGTCTCCTCGGCCCTTTCCATGTCTCTCTCTCTTATAATGTGCCATTAGGTGTAAGACAGGACTTTCTGGGGCACCTGGGTGGCTCAGTGGGTTAAAGCCTCTGCCTTCAGCTCAGGTAATGATCCCAGGGTCCTGGGACACAGCCCCGCATCGGGCTCTCTGCTCAGTAGGGAGCCTGCTTCCCCCTCTCTCTCTCTCTGCCTGCCTCTCTGCCTACTTGTGATCTTTGTCTGTCAAATAAATAAATAAATAAAATCTTTAAAAAAAAAAAAAAAAGACAGGACTTTCTTCTTAAGGAAAGACAGGACAGCATGAGTTGGGTGGGAAATGCTCATTCTTAAGCCCCACATTTCATTTATTTACTAACATTTTATAGCACTATGTGTCTCGCATTATTTCAAGTACTTCCCAAATGTTCATTCATTGAACCCTCACAAGAAAACTATGGTGGAGGAACCATTATTGTGCTGCCCTGAGCATGCTGTAAAGACGCACAATCGCGTTGTGTGTTTCCACAATATCAGCTTTATTCAGTCGTAAAGAAAAGTTTAATCACAATTCTAAAGCGGGTTCAGGATTCCAAATGCAATGACAATTCACCATGTGTTTAAACTTGGCTTCTTACACAGCACACAGAGCAGGACAGAAAACAAGCCACACAGCAAGCACCATAACAAGAGTGCAGGAAGTTAAGGAACCAAAAACGAAGTCAGTCTGTGGGCACGCAGTTGAGATAAGGCCTCAGCCTGGTCTGGGTCAGCCCTGGGCATTACTGCTTCTGATGTTCAAGCAGGGAAGGCTCTGGGTTCTGTTTGGGGATCATTTGGGCTGAGCCTTCTGCAGCAGTTGCATTTTTTAAGTGGTCAGATTTGGTGGGGTCATGTCTGAGGAGTCTGACAGTTTGCTGCCAAAATCTTCCCCTTTTTAAAGGGATTTAACTGGTCTTGGATCTCTGCAGACCTCTTCTGGTTCTGCTGGTTATCGGTTCTAGGACATCTGCTGATGCTGGTCCCAGGGATATCTCCTAGCTGCAGTACCTTAACTGCTTGTGTCTTTGTTTGACACATTGTTTAAGACACTCTATTTTGCTCTCTACATGTGCCTGTATTATGGCAAGGAAACTGAGGCACAGAGAGGTTGGGTAGCTTGCCCAGGATCACAACTACTGACAAATAACAGAAGTGTTTCTTAGCCACTATGCTATCCTCTCCTCCATTCAATCTTCCATGGTGTGGAAATGGGGTTCGGAGCAAATGGTCAAGAAAGAATTCTTGAGGGTGCCTGGGTGGCTCAGTCGCTGGGCATCTGTCTTCAGCTCAGGTCATGATGCCAGCATCCTGGGATCAAGCCCCACATCAGGCTCCCTGCTAGGTGAGAAACCTGCTTCTCCCTCTCCCACTCCCCCTGCTTATGTTCCCTCTCTTTCTGTGTCTCACTCTGTCAAATAATAGATAATAGATATATAATAGATAGTAATAGATAAATAATAAAAAAATAGGTAAATAATATTTAAAAAATAAAAACAAGAAAGAAGTCTTGGGGATGCCTCAGTCAATTGAGTGTCTGCCTTTAGTTGGGGGTCATGATCCCAGAGTCCTGGGATCGAGTCCTACATCCAGCTCCTTGCTCAGCAGGAAGCCTGCTTCTCCCTCTGCCTGCCGCATTCCCTCCTTGCGCTTTCTCTCTCTCTCTCTGACAAATAAACGAACTATTAAAAAAAAAAAGAAATAAAGAATTCTTGATATGTTTTTGGTGGTTTTATTAAAGCACAGGACAAAAAGAGCTGCATTAGGGCTGTAACAAGTGACCATCACTTTCAAGTTGAGAGGGCGTTAGGGATAGCCTAAGTGTCCAAGGAATTTTGGAAACAAGATTTCCAGGACCTTGAGGGGGCTAGTTCTTATTAGGAAAAGGTCACTTATTATTGTCTAATAAAACCCTAGTCGTGATACCTTTCAGATCAGTGGGCCATATACTTGGAGGATGATTAACAACATCTATCTTAAGGGGGGGGGGGTCAAGATAAAGGAAGTTTGCAAAAGGATTTTTATATGTTAAAGTAGACTTGTAGGATCCGGGGGGAATGGGGATAATATTAACCTAAGATTGCCTTTTACCCTTAGCCAAGTGTCAACATCGAGACAGCTGAGTTCCTAGAGAAAGGTCACTTTACCTGTTTCAAGGACTTGTCAATAGGCTGTAGGCAGTAAGGAAATTTAATTTTTTCCCTTGCCTTTATTTCCCACATCATTCTGCATGCTTTTCTCTTATTTCTTTACTGTATTTATGTGATTCTGTTTCTGGTACTATCCCCAATTTTGGACTTATAAAACAGATATTTCTAAGGTTCTTTTGCAGTATGTATCTAGCATGGGTATGTGCCTGGTGTGAACATGTGCTTACTTGCATGTTGTGTGTTTTGTTATTATGACAGCATTTATAGAGATAGTGGCACTAATGGTACTTTCAATTAGGAGGCAAACAATATATACATCTCACACCCACTCCACTGTACCCTCCCAAAAAAAACTGACTAAACACATTGCGATACCTTGGGTAGTTCACAACTTCTTTGAGTCAGTTTACTCATTTACAAGAAAAGGGAGTTGCACTCTTTGATTTTTACATCTTTAAATTCTAGATCTGGATCAGGATATATGTTTATTTCTAAAGTAACCAGGAAGGACATTTTTACTTAAGATCAAGCTGACCATTGACACTTGAAAGAACTACATCCCAAAAGGTTAATGAAGTCCTAAGTTTTCAATAGTATATTATTCTCATAATAAAATACACTACAAAAATAAATGAAAATTTTACATGCCCTCTTTCTAATCTCTATTAGCTCTAAATTACCGAATTGATTTACAAATTTACTACAGTAAGTTATATAACAAAACCAAAATTTGCATTATTATATTATATAATCAATCACATAGAAGCAGCAGCAACACAACCTGCAGTCAAACAAAATCAGGTTGATGTACTTGGTGTACCAAGGGAAACCATTCTGGAGCAAACTCTCAGAATCAGAAAGAGTCTCAGGAAGGTCCAGGTGAAGTAGTTCTAATATGATTGGCAATTATTTAATTTGATGTGACAATTATTTTGATACAAGGTTACTGAGGAGTATGTGGATGGGGCCTGCCAAACAGTAATGCTGTCCCCTTAAATGTATTATTTTGGAGAATCAGATGAGTATAACACTTGCATTTGTGTGCTTGTATAAGGAGGTTGTAATGGTACAGAAACTTTTTTTTTTTTAATGTTCATATTTTGAAACACACGAGGCATAAAAGGGCAGAATTTATTTGCATGCTTATTAGGTATAAAAGATGTAGGAGGAAAGAAAAAGATGCAGGAGGAGACACTGTTGAAAACATAACTCTCACCTAATGAAAGCATAGAATTAATTATAAACTTGAATATGCAAGTGATTATGCTGTTTCATAATCTTTGCTGTTCTGTGAGATGAATTGTCTCTGCTTGGCAGACTACTTGATTCCTGGAAAGAAAATAATATATATACATATAGATGAAACAGCTATACATTTGCAAGCTGGGAAGATAATTACATATGGAAAGAGTTACACATTTTACAAAAAGCAAAATTGTTTCCCTTTTCTTTTGGTTGAGGTTTTTGGCTCAGTATATTGCTATCCTTACTGACAACTGGCCAACGGATGGATGTATTAATTGAACAACTCTAAAATGCAAAGGAAATGAACAATTCAACAGTAATTTATTGAGCATCAGTTTTGTCTAGAGCATCCGGTGGTTGGTCTATTAAAAGGATCAAAAGAAAATGAAGACTTTCCTTTCAAGGAGCCCAGAAACAGGGAGGATAACTGCAAAACCAGCTACACATTAATATTAAAGCAAAAATGTATCAAAAACATGCTATGAGAATGTAAAGGAAAAATAAACCGGTTAATTGGTTAATGTGAAAATTCTTACAAATGCACAATCATGTATCTACATATAATTAACCTGTCATTAATCTACATTTACTGAAATAATTAAGTTGTATCGATATGAGAGTAGCAGAAAATCCAAGACAAACAGTCATCGTGAATCTCTTACAGGTATTGCGTGCCAATCTTAGCCTATCTATGACCAGTGTTGTGGCTGGAGCAGTCCTTGTGTTGGTTGCAAGATACCCATAGGAATAAGTATCAGGAAACTTTGAAAAAAAATTATTATTTTTAAGTCCTGGAAATTACATGGCACACCTGGGGCCACACATTGAGAGTGAGCAAACCAGCCAGCCAGTCAGGAGGAGGAGGTGGGTGAGGACAAGAGTGAGAATGAAAGCATGCAGGCCTGGAATTTTGCTTTTATTGGGGTCTAGGATGAGGGCCTAGAGTTCTGGGGTTCACTCTTTGTTGGTGTATTTCAAACGTAACAGCAGGAATTTAAGGCAAAGGAAGGGAAAAAACAGGCAGTCCAAATAGTTATCAAATCAACCCAAACCTCAGAGGCAGGAGCCTGGGGGGCGGGGGGGGGGGGGGTTGCTCTTTATCTAGTCTGTGGCTACAATGTATTCATTAGCGCCATCTGTGAAGTGGATGCTTCTTTGAAGTGGATGCCTCAGCAATCAAAGCTTAAGTGAGGCACTTGCATTACAAAAAAAGAAAAAAAAATTCTCTGATGGATCTAGGAAGAGTTGGTTTTCAGTTTGTTCAGCTTTTCTCTTGAAAAACTGGATTTCTTTATTGGCTCTTCACTATGAGAACCTGATGGGTTTCCTAGATTAAACTCCACAAAAGTAGACTGTGGCCCCCAGGAATTTCTCATGCTACTCTACAATCACCCTCTGACAATTTATCAAACTTTCCATTCAAACATTCTTACAAATTTTATAGCAACAAGGTCCCCTTTTCTCAACCCTCTGAAAACTCCCATGCCAGCACCTTGTGTACTAAACCCCCATGGCTGTCTATACAAAGCTTTTTGGACATAATCATATCCCAAATGTGAGATGTGAGTTTATGTTTGGGGGGGATCCCTGTTAGAGAAATACCCTGGGCCTTAAAAAAAAAAGAAGAAGAAGAAGAAGAAGAAGAAGAAGAAGAAGAAGAAGAAGAAGAAGAAGAAGGAGGAAGAGGAGGGGAGATAGAGGAGGATGGCAGAATCAGAAGATCCTGAGTAACCTCCTCCCATGGACACACCAAGATAACCACTACATCCATACACCTGATTCTGAAAGTGCCCCAAAGACTGGTAGAACAGACCTATACCTAATTGTAGACAGGAAGACACATTGAAAAGGGTATGCAGGGCCGAGATGTTTCTGGGAAACAAACCCCTGTAGAGACTAACCACAAAAAGGAGGGATACCGCAAACATGGGAAGCAAGAGGATCAGACCCCATTCCAGGCATAGGGGATTCCCATTGGGAAAATAAGACCCCATAGCATTTTGCTTTGAAAAGCAGTGGCACTTAACTTATCAAGTTTTTGAAATCAATGGGACTTACCTCCAAGATAGCTGGAGGGCAATAGGAAACTGAATTCCTACTCTTAAAAGAGTTAACCTAACAAATAACCTGCCCAACACATAGAAGTAGCAGTTTGGAAAGTGCTCAGGGTACATATGAAGATTTATTTTCTAATCTCAAAACATGAATTGGAATGACAAGATCTTTAAGCGACTCCTCTATAAACAAAAATATTGGAGGGTGCCATTTCTCTTCCCCTCCTCTAACCTAGATAGCTGGACACACGGGGACCACTCTCCACCCATCTGGTGGGACCATATGCCCTGCTCCCATACCCCATGCAGACCTGCTCCATTTAGACCTGCTGCATTCATCTAAAACAGCTCTCGCCCAGACAAACCCTGCACACAGACCTGGCAGGAACCAGCACCACTCCAAAGTGACTCTTTCCCCAAGGAAGGGGGTAGATAACCACACGCACCAGCACACTGGAGGCTTTTAGCGGGCAGTGTAAGAAAGTGTTCTGCAGTTTGGAGTGACTGCAGCCCCAATAGAGTTACCAAGGACAGACATCTGGTCTGAGTACTGGGCCAGCTCACTAACTGGAAAGCCTCTCAGGGCGTAGTGCAGGAAGAGTGCTGTGCATGAGCATGTGCATGTGCACGCAACTACAGCAAACACTGAGTGCAGACGGATCCTAACTGGTGACATTGCCCGACTTCAAGCCTGAGGTGGACTCAGGCCCTCAAAAGCCCAGGGACCAAACTCTGCTGATACAGTTAATTAGACTGAAGGCAAACACAGTTCTAATAGTAGGCCACGTGCACACACAGAGCAGACACCGTTAGAGCACTTGGGTCTGATGAACGGGGGCACTGTGCTCAGGGCACCACAGGACCTCTTCTTTATAGGACCACTACATTAAAAATCAAGAGACATATCTGCCCTTCCTAATGCATAGAAACAAACACAGAGAGTTAGACAAAATGATGACATAGGAATATTTCCCAAATGAAAGAACAAGACAAAATCATAACAAAATAGTTAAATGAGATGGAGGTATGCAAGAAACCTGGTACAGCATAAAAAGTAATGGTCACAGGTATTCACTCAGCATGAGAAAAGAATGGAGGATCTCAGATTTTCAACAAAAAGAGAAAAAAAAAACCAGAGATGAAGAACTAAATAACTGAAATAAAAAATACACTAGAGGGAATCAATAGCAGATTATGCAGAAGAGTGCAGAAGAATGATTACCAATCTGGAAGACAGGGTAATGGAAACCAACCAAGCTGAACAACAAAGAGAAAAAGGAATAATAAAAAATGAGAATGGGTTAAGGACTCAGTGGCATCCATAAGAGCAATAACTTTTGCATTGTGATAATTTTATATTTCCCAAAAAGAGCAGAGAGAAGGGGGAAGAAAATTTATTTGAAGAAAAAACAGCTGAAAGCTTCCTGAATCTGGGAAGGAAACAGACATCCAGATCCAAGAAGCACTCCCAAAAAAATTAATCCAAAGAAGTCCATGCCAAGACACACAATAATTAAAATGGCAAAAAGTAGTAATGATGTAGTAAAAAAGTAGTAGTAGTAGCAGTAGCAAAAGTAGTTAGAAAGTAGTAATAATGAGAGAATTTTAAAAACAGCAAGAGAAAAGAAAATAGTTAAATAAAAAAGAAATCCCATACAGGCTACCAGCTGTTTTTCAGCAGAAACTTTGTAGGCCAGAAGAGAAAGACATGATATATTCAAAGTGCTAACAGAAAAAACCTGCAACCAAGAATACTGTACCTGGTAAGGTTATCATTTAGAATAGAAGGAGAAATAAAGAGTTTCTTAAGCAAACAAAAGTTAAGGAATTCCTCACCACTAAACTAGCCTTACAAGAAATTCTTTGAGTGCAATAAAGGACACTAGTAGAGGTAAGAAAATTAGGAAAGGAAAAAAAAATTCACAGTTAAATGCAAACATATGATAATGGCAGATTATTTATAAATCCAGCATGGAAGTTAAAACAAACAACAAAAAAAGTAAAATCAATTAAAGCTACAAAAACCAATCAAGGAATTCACAAAATAAAGTGATGTAAAATGACATAGTATACAGAAAATATGGAGGGGTTAGAAAAAGTTAGTGCTTTTGAAATTGATTCAAACTTAAGTGACCATCAATATAATATAGACAACAATATACATAAGATGTTATATATGAACTTAATAGTAACCCCAACTCAAAAACCTGTAATAGATATACACACAAAGAGAAAGGAATTCAAGCATAACAGTAAGTAAAACCATCAAACCAAAAAGAGGAGAGAGCAAGAAAAGAAGGAAGGTACAGAATAAAACTACAAAAAGCAATCAGAAAATAAGTAACAAAATAATAAGTACATACCTATCAATAATTACTTTAAATGTAAATAAACTAAATACTCCAACAAAAAGACACAGGACAACTGAATGGATAAAAAAGCAAGACCTATCTGTATGCTGCTTATAAGAGACTCACTTCGGACCTAAAGAAACATGCAGATTGAAAGTAAAGGGATGGAAAGATATATGCCATGCAAGTGGAATTGAAAAGAAAGCTGGGGAAGCAATACTTACACCAGACAAAATGGATCTTAAAACAAAGATTATAGCAAGAGAAAAAGAAGAACACTACACACAATAGTAAAGAGATCACTCTAACAAGAGAATATAACCATTATAAATATCTGTGCACTCAATATGGGAGCACCATATTGACTCTTAACTGACTTAAAGGGAGAAATCAACACTGATACAATAATAGACTTCAACATCCCAATTACATCAATGGACAGATCATCTAGACAGAAAATCAATAAGAAAAGAATGGCTTTGAATGGCATATTAGACCAGATGGCCTTGACAGACATATAAAGAATATGCTGCCTAAAAACTGGAATACACATTCCTTTCTAGTGCACATGGAACATTCTTAAGATAGATTGCATTTTAGGCCACAAAACAAGTCTCAATAAATTCAAGAAGACTGAAATTTCTGACCCCAGTTGTAGGAAACTTTAAATCCAGTTGTATGAAACTTTAAATCAATTACAAGAAAAGTGTCTGGAAAGAACATAGATACTTGGAGGCTAAGTAGAAGGCTACTAAACAATGACTGGATTAACCAAAAAATTGAAAAGGGAAATAAAAATACATGGAGGCAAAAGAAAGGAAAAGGTATTGGTCCAAAATCTTTGGGATGCAGCAAAATCAGAACAGATCTAAAATGGAATTTTATAGCATACAGGCCTACTTTAAGAAACAAGAAAAACCTTAAATAAGCAATCTAACCTTACCCCAAAGGAGACAGAAAAGGAAAAAAACAAAGCCAAAAGCAAGTAGGAAAAAGGAAATAAAAGGATTAAAACAGGAACAAATGAAGCACAGACTAAAAAGCCAATACAAAAGAAATCAGGAGCTGGTTCATTGAGAAGATAAGCAAAATTGACAAACCTTAAGCCAGACTCATCATGAAAAAAAGAGAGGACTCAAATAAATTAGAAATGGAAGAGAAGAAATAAGAATTGACACAATAGAAGTACAGAGGATTATAAGAGAATATTATGAAAAATTATATGATGGGGCGCCTGGGTGGCTCAGTGGAAAAGCCTCTGCCTTCTGCTCAGGTCATGATCCCAGGGTCCTGGGATCAAGCCCTGCATTGGGCTCTCTACTCAGCAGGGTGCCTGCTTCCCCCTCTCTCTCTGCCAGCTGCTCTGCCTACTTGTGATCTCTCTCTCTCTGTCAAATAAATAAAATCTTTAAAAAAATTATATGCCAACAAATTGGGGAACCTAGAAGAAATAGATAAATTCTTATAAAATCTCTCAAAACTGAATCAGAAAGAAATAGAAAATTTGAAATACTAATTTGCAGTAATGAAATTTAGTCAGTAATTTAAAAAGTCCCAACAAACAAAAGTCCAGTACCAGAAAGCATCACAGGTAAATTCTAATATTTATTTATTTTTTATTATGTTAAGTTACTCACTATACAGTACATTATTAGTTTTTTATGTAACGTTCCATGATTCATTATTTGCATATAACACCCAGTGCTCCAGGCAATATGTGCCTTCCTTAATACCATCACCAGGCTTAATACCATCACCTACCCCCCTCTCTAAAACCCTGTTTGTTTCCCAGAGTCCATATTCTTTCATAGTTCATATCTCCCTCTGATCCCACTCTTCATTTTTCCCTTCCTTCTCCTAATGTCCTCCATGCTGTTCCTTATGTTCCACATATAAGTGAGGCCATATGATAATTGTCTTTCTCTGCTTTATTTACTTCACTTAGCATAATCTCCTCTAGTTCCATCTATGTAGATGAAAATGGTGGTTATTCATCTTTTCTGATGGTTGAGTAATATTCCATTGTATATATGGACCACATCTTCTTTATCCATTCATCTGTTGAAGGGCATCTTAGCTTCTTCCACAGTTTGGCTATTATGGTCATTGCTGCTATGAACAATGGAATGAACATGGCCCTTCTTTTCACTACATCTGTATCTTTGGGGTAAATACCTAGTAGTGCAATTGCTGGGTCATAGGGTAGCTCTATTTTTAAGTTCTTGGGGAACCTCCACACAGTTTTCCAAAGTGGCTATATCAACTTGCATTCCCACCAACAGTGTAAGAGGGTTCCTCTTTCTCACATCCTCTCCAAAATTTGCTGTTTCTTGCCTTGTTAATTTTAGCCATTTTGACTGGTGTGAGGTGATATGTCAATGTGGTTTTGATTTGCATTTCCTTGATGGCTAATGATGTTGAACATTTTTTCATGTGTCTTTTAAGTATTCATATGTCTTTGGAGAAGTGTCCTTTCAGGTCTTCTGCCCATTTCTTGACTTGATTATTTATTTTTGGGGGGTTGAGTTTGAGAAATTCTTTGTAGATCTTGGATACCAGCAACAGCAATCAAAATAAATTAGCAAAAATAAATAAAAGGTATTCAAATTGGCAAAGAAGAAGTCAAACTCTCTCTCTTCAGAGATCACAAGATACTTTATGTGGAAAATGCAAAAGACTCCACTCCCAAATTACTAGAACTCAAACGGCAATTCAGAATGTGGCAGGATAAAAAACGAGTGCACAGAAATCAGTTGTTTTTCTATACACTAATAATGTAACTGTAGAAAGAGAAATTAGGGAATTGATTCCATTTACAATAGCACCAAAAACCATAAGATACCTTGGAGTAAACTTAACCAAAGAGGTAAACAATATTCTATAGTCTGGAAACTACAGAACACGTATGAAAAAAATTGAAGAAGATACAAAAAGATGGAAAACATTCCATGCTCATGGATCAGAAGAATAAACATTGTTAAAATGTCTATGCTTCCCAGAGCAATCTAAACTTTCAATGCCATCCTGATCAAAATGCCAATGACATTTTTCAAAGAGCTGGAACAAACAATCCCAAAATTTGTATGGAGCCAGAAAAGACCCTGAATCTCCAAGGAAATGTCAAAAAAGAAAAACAAAGCTGAGGGCATATCATTACCTGATTTCAAGCTATATTACAAAGCTGTGATCAGCAAGAAAGCATGGTAGTGGCACAAAGACAGATCAATGAACAAAATAGAGAACCCCAATATGGACCCTCAACTCTATGGTTAACTAATCTTCTACAAAGCAGGAAAAAATATACAGTGGAAAAAAGACAGTCTCTTCAGTAAATGGTGCTGGGGAAATTGGACAGCTATGTGCAGAAGAATGAAACTGGACCATTCTCTTATGCCATAATCAAAGATAAACTCTAAATGGGATGACATGGATGAAATGAAAACTCTAAATGGAAGATAGACTCTAAATGTCTCAATGTGAGGCAGGAATCCATCAAAATCCTAGAGGAGAACATGGGCCGCAACCTCTTCGACATTGGCCACAGCAACTTCCTTCAAAACACTTCTCCAAAGGCAAGGGATACAAAAGTGAAAATGAACTTTGGGACTTCATTAAGATAAAAAGCTCCTGCACAGCAAAGGAAACAGTCAACAAAACAAAGAGGAGTAGATATTTGCCAATGACTCTAACAAACATTTAAAGAAGAGTTAATACTTTTTCTTCTCAAACAATTCCAAAAATAGAAGAGGAAGATGGGGCGCCTGGGTGGCTCAGTGGGTTAAAGCCTCTGCCTTCGGCTCAGGTCATGATCCCAGAGTCCTGGGATCGAGTCCCACATCGGGCTTTCCGCTCAGCGGGGAGCCTGCTTCCTCGTCTCTCTCTGCCTGCCTCTCTGCCGACTTGTGTTCTCTGTCTGTCAAATAAATAAATAAAATCTTTAAAAAAAAAATAGAAGAGGAAGAATAGCTCCTAAGTTCTTTCTATAAGGCCAGCATTACCCCGATACCCAAACCATACAAACACACTACACATAAGGAAAACTTCAGGTCAATATCTCTGATGAACATAGATGTAAAAATCCTCATCAAAATATTGCAAAATGAATTAAAAAATACACTAAACACACACACACACACACACACATGCCAAAACATTCACCAGGATCAAATGTCATATATTTCAGAGATAAAAGGATGGTTCAGCATTCACAAATCAGTTAATATGATACATCATATTAACAAAAGAAAGGATAAAAACCATATGGTCCTCTCAATAAATGCAGAAAAAGCACTTGACAAAGTACAACATCCATTCGTGGTAAAACCTCTCAATATAGTAGATTTTGAGGGAACATACCCCAACATAATAAAGGCCATATAAGAAAAATTCACTGTAACATCATACTCATGGTGAAGAACTGAAAGCTTTTCCTCTAGTATCAGGAACAAGACAAGAATGTCCACTCTCACTCTTTTTATTAAACATAGTGCTAGAAGGCCTAGCCCCAGCAATCAGATAAGGAAAAGAAATAAGACATTCAAATTGGTAAGAAAGAAGTAAAACTCACTATTTGTAGATGACCTGATCCTATATACAGAAAACCCTGAAGTCTCCACAAAAAACCACTAGAACTGATAAATGAATTCAGTAATGTTCTGGGATACAAAATTAATATACAGACATTTAAACACTAATAATGAAGTAGCAGAAAGAGAAACTAAGAAAATATCCCCGTTTATAATTGCACCAAAAATACTAAAATGCCAGGAATAAATTTAACAAAAGTGGTAAAAGATATGTGCTTCAAAATGATAAGACATTGATAAAATTGAAGACAACATAAACAGATGGAAAATATTCCATGCACATGGATTGGACAAATCAATATTATTAAAATGCCCTTACTGTCCAAAGCAATCTATAGATTTAATGTAATCCCTATTAAAATGCCAACAGCATTTTTCACAGAACTAAAAAAAAAAAAAATCCTAGAATTTGTGTGAAACAACAAAAGACTCCAAATAGCAAAAACCATCTTGAGAAAGGGGAACAAAGCTGGAGAAAGAGGAACAAATCCAGATTTCAAAAGATATACTACAGAGCTGTAGTAATTAAAACAGTTTGGTACTCACACACACACACACACACACACAAAATAGATGGGTAGATCAATGGAACAGAATAGGGAGCCCAGAAATAAACCCATCCATATATTATCAATTAATCTTTGACAAAGGAGTCAAGACTACACAAAATGGGGAAAAGACAGTCTCTTCAATAAATAGTGCCAGGAAAACTAGACAGCTACATGCAAAATAATGAAACTAAACTACTTTCATGCATCATACATAAAAATACACTTTAAGTGGATTGAAGATCTAAATGTGAAACCTGTAGAACAAAACTTTTAGAAGAAAGCATAGATGGGAATTTCCTTAACATCAGCCTCAGAAATATTTTTCTGGATATATCTCTTTAAGTAAGGGAAATAAAAGCAAAATTAAACTATTGGGACTACACCAAAATAAAAAAGTTTTTACACAACAAAGGAAACCATAAACAATACAATAGCCTTCTGAATGAAAGAAAATATTTCAAATGATAAATCTGATAAGGGGTTATCCAAAAATCTATAAAAAAAACTTTTGTAACTCAACATCAGAAAAACAATAACCTGGCTAAAAATGTGCCAATGACCTGAAAAATTGGACATTTTTCCAGTAAAAACATACAGATGGCCAAAAGATACAGGAAGAGATGCTCAACGTCACTCATTATCAGAGAAATGCAAATCAAAACCACGATATTGTCTTATACCTGTGAGAATGGCTATAATAAAAAAGACATAACATGTTGGTGAGGATGTGGACAAAAAGAAACCTTTGTGCACAGTTGGTGGGAATGCAAATTGGTGTAGTCACAATGTAAAACAGTATGGAGATTCCTTAAAAAAATTTACATCTAGAAATACCATATGATCCAGTAATTCTTCTACTTGGGATTTACCCAAAGGAAATAAAAAAAATAATAATTATTTTAATTTAGAAATATGCCCTGCTATGTTTACTGGCAGTTATTTACAATAGCCAAGATATCGAAGCAAGTGTCCATCAATAAATAAATGTGAATAAAGAAGGGGTAGTATGTATATACAATATAGTATTACCCAACCATAAAGAAGAATGAAATCTTGCCATTTGCAATATGGATGGACCTAGAGGGTGTAATGCTAAGTTAATCCCATATGATCTCACTCCTACATGGAATTGAAGAAACGAAACAAAGGAAAACAGACAAAATAAACCCAAACTCTTAAATAGAACAAATAGGTGGTTACTAAAGGGAGGGTGGGGGATACATGGGTGAAAGAGGTAAAAAGAATTAAGGGTATAAACTTTTTTTTTTTTTTTAAGATTTTACTTATTTGGGGGAGAGAGAGAGCACAAGAGGGAGGTGGGAGGGCAGCAGCAGAATTTCTGCTGAGCAGGAAGCATGACATGAGGCTCAATCCCAGGACCCTGAGATCATGACCTGAGCCAAAGGCAGACACTTAAACAACTGAGCCACTCAGGCATCGCCAAGGGTACAAACTTCCAGTTACAAAATAAATTAGTCATGGAGATGGAAAAGTACAGCATAGGGAATATTGTCAATAAGATCGTAGAAGTGTTGTTTGGTGATAGATGATGACTACATTTACTTCAGTGAGCACTAAGTGATGTATAGAATTGTTGAATCATTATATTGCACACCTGAGACTAATATAACACTATATGTTAATTACACCTGAATTTATAAAAGAGAAGAAGGAATTGTCAAATCTTACACTATAGTTATCTTATATGGATGTATATTTTTTAGAATAGATAAGAACCGTCTGTCTAAATAATAGAGGAATAACTGTGCAATTGGCCTAGTAACTGAGGCCCTAAAAAAGCAATTTGCCTGATTGGATATAGGGATAATGGAATAAAAACAATCTAAGTCTCTGAAATTATTTTTTCAAGATTATCTTTGTTCTTCTTGGCATTTAGCACTCCCACAATAATTTTAGAATGACCTTATACATTTCCAGAAAAACTTGGTGGCTTTTTTTCGTGTATATTGAGGAAGGATTGTATCAAATATACATAGCACTTTTAGAACCACACATTCATATGTTTGTTATTCTGCAGCTAATGAACACAGTTCTACTTATAGGTATCATTGAGGCCAAATTTTGTTCAAATCTTCTAAATCCTTACTGACTTTTATTCTTCATATTCTTTAGTCACTTAGAGATGTGTTTATATCTCCCTTATACTTGTGATTTGCCTCCTTTTATTTGTCAAGTTCTGCTTTATATATGTCAACACTATTTTGTTAATGGATATAAAGTTAGAATTTAGTGTCTTTGGGGTGGATTAATTATCACAATAAAATGCACCTTTTGTTAGTCTTTAGGAAGGCTTCTTGCATCAACTCTGCTTCTTCTGATATTATTTTAACTGTACCAGCTTTCTTTTGGTTATTGTTTGCATGATATTTCTTTTGATTTTTCTCCATTTAATCTCTCTGTATCCTAATATTCAAGGAGTATCTCTTCTAAATAGCAAATAGTTCAGTTATGGTGTTTACAAAATTAAGTTTGGCAATTTTTTCCCCTTAATTGGAACATGTAAATTTGTTTATATTCCACATAGTAACATTATATTTGGGTTTGAATTTAATATCTTACTATTTTTTTGAGAGATTTGGTTTTGTTTTGTTTTTAATTGAGGTATAATTGACATACAATATTAGTTTTGGGTGTATAATATAATTTCCATATATTGAGAAATGATCACCACAATAAGTCTATTTAACATATCTTTACATATATAGTAACAAAATTTTTTCTTGTGATGAGAACTTTTAAGATTTACTCTTTTACTAACCTTCAAATATGCAATACATTATTGTTATTATTTTAAAGATTTATTTATCTGGGACACCTGAGTGGCTCAGCAGGTCAAGCCCACATTGGGCTCCCTGCTCACCAGAGTCTACCTCTCCCTCTCTCTCTGACCCACCTACCCACTTGTTCTCTCTCTCAAATAAATTTTAAAAAATTTAAATGAAGATTTACTTATCTATTAGAAAGAGAACGAGCACACATGTCAGGGGAGGGACAGAGAGAGAGGGAGAGAGAGAATCTCAAGCAGACTCCTCTCTGAGTGTGGAACCCAACTTGGGACTCAATTCCATGACTCCAAGGCCATTACCTGAGTGAGAACCGTAAGGTGCTCAATCAACTGGGCCACCTAGGTACTCTGCAATATGTTATTATTAATTCTAGTGATTGTGCCGTACATTATATCCTAATGAATTATTTGTTTTAGAACTAGAAGTTAGTACATTTTGGTACTCTTCATCCATTTTGCCCACTACCCACTTTTTGCATCTGGCAACCACCAGTTTTTTTTTTTTTTTAATTTCTTTTTAGCGTAACAGTATTCATTGTTTTTGCACTACACCCAGCGCTCCATGCAATACGTGCCCTCCTTACTACTCACCACCTGGTGGGACGCCTGGGTGGCTCAGTTGGTTAAGCGGCTGCCTTCGGCTCAGGTCATGATCCCAGCGTCCTGGGATCGAGTCCCACATCGGGCTCCTTGCTCGGCAGGGAGCCTGCTTCTCCCTCTGCCTCTGCCTGCCTCTCTGTCTGCCTGTGCTTGCTCGCTCTCTCTCCCTCTATCACTGACAAATAAATAAATAAATAATCTTTAAAAAAAAAAAAATACTCACCACCTGGCTCCCCCAACCTCCCACCCCCTGCCCCTTCAAAACCCTCAGGTTGTTTTTCAGAGTCATAGTCTCTCATGGTTCACCTCCCCTTCCAATTTCCCTCTACTCCCTTCTCCTCTCCATCTCCCTATGTCCTCCATGTTATTTGTTATGTGCCACAAATAAGTGAAACCATACGATAATTGACTCTCTCTGCTTGACTTATTTCAGCATAATCTCTTCCAGTCCCGTTCATGTTGCTACAAAAGTTGGGTATTCATCCTTTCTGATGGAAGCATAATACTCCATAGTGTATATGGACCACATCTTCCTTATCCATTTGTCCATTGAAGGGCATCTTGGTTCTTTCCACAGTTTGGTGACCATGGCCATTGCTGCTATAAACAGATGGCCCTTCTTTTCACTACATCTGTATCTTTGGGGTAAATACCCAGTAGTGCAATTGTAGGGTCATAGGGAAGCTCTATTTTTAATTTCCTGAGGAATCTCCACACTGTTCTCCAAAGTGGCTGCACCAACTTGCATTCCCACCAACAGTGTAAGAGGGTTCCCCATTTTCCACATCCTCTCCAACACATGTTGTTTCCTGACTTGCTAATTTTGGCCATTCTAACTGGTGTAAGGTGGTATCTCAATGTGGTTTTAATTTGAATCTCCCTAATGGCTAGTGATGATGAACATTTTTTCATGTGTCTGATAGCCATTTGTATGTCTTCATTGGAGAAGTGTCTGTTCATATTTTCTGCCCATTTTTCGACATGATTATCTGTTCTGTGTGTGTTGAGTTTGAGAAGTTCTTTATAGATCCTGGATATCAACCTTTTGTCTGTACTGTCATTTGCAAATATCTTCTCCCATTCTGTGGGTTGCCTCTTCGTTTTGTTGACTGTTTCCTTTGCTGTGCAGAAGCTTTTGATCTTGATGAAGTCCCAAAAGTTCATTTTCACTTTTGTGTCCTTTGCCTTTGGAGACATATCTTGAAAGAAGTTGCTGTGGCTGATATCGAAGAGGTTACTGCCTATGTTCTCCTCTATGATTCTGATGGATTCCTGTCTCACATTGAGGTCTTTTATCCATTTCAGTTTATCTTTGTGTATGGCAACCACCAGTCTTTTCTCTGTATCTGAAGCTGGTTTTTGTTCTGTTTTGTTTTGTTGTTATTTGCTTTTGTTTTAGATTCTACATATAAGTGAATTTATATGGTACTTGTCTTTTTCTCTCTGACTTATCTCACTTAGCATGATGTATTCAGGTCCACCCATGTGGTCCAAATGGCAAGAATTCACTATTCCTTATGGCTGCATGATATTCCATTTCACGTCTATGTCTATATGTATACACACACACACACATATGTGTATATTACCCTTTTCTTTATCCATTCATCCATTAATGGATATTGAATTTGCTTCCATGTTTTGGCTATTGTAAATGATGCATCAATAAACATAGGAGTGCTTATGTCTTTCAAGTTAGTGCTTTCCTTTTCCTCAAATAAGTACCCAGAAGTAGACTTGCTAGATCATATGGTAGTTCTACTTTTAATTTTTTGAGGAACTTCTATACTGTTTCCATGGTAACTATACTAGCAGTACTCAAGGTTTCCTTTTTTCTCCATATCCTTGCCGGCACTTGCTGTTTCTTGTCTTTTTGATTATAGACATTTTAACAGGTGAAATATTATATCTCACTGTGATTTTGATTTGCATTTCCCTAATGATAGTAATGTTTAACATCTTTGTTATATGTCTATTGATATATATATATATATATATATATATATATATATATATATATATATATTTCCCCCCTTTGGAAAAATCTCTATTCAGTTCCTCTGCTCAGTTTAAAATATATTTGTTTGTTTCTTTCTTATTTACTTATTTGCTGTTGAGTTGTATGAGTTCTTTATATATGTTGGATATTAATCCCTAAGTAGAAACATGATTTGCAAATATTTACTTCTATTCAGTAGGTTGTGTTGTTGTGTTGTTGATGTTTGCCTTTGCTGTGCAGAGGGGTTTTGGTTTGATATAGTCTCACTTCTTTGCCTTTGCTTTTGTTGTCAAATCCAAAAACTCATCGCCAAGAATATGTCAAGGCGCTTACTCTCCATATTTTTTTTTTTTACCAAAGTTTTATGGTTTTAGAGCTTGTATTCAAATCTTTAATTTACTTCAGGTTGATTTGTGTATCTTGTAAGATAAAATCCTGTTTCATTTTTTTGCAAGTGCTGCCCAATTTCCCCAACACCATTTATTGAAGAGATTTTCCTTTCCCCATTGTATATTCTTGGCCTCTTTGTCATAAATTGAGTAACCATATAAGCATGGGTTTATTTCTGGGCACTCTATGAGCTATGTGTCAGGTCTGATACCAATGCCATACTGTTCTGATTATTATAGCTTTGTAATATAGTTTGAAATCAGGGATCAAAATGCCTCCAGTTTATTGGTCTTTCACCCTCTTAGTTAAGTTTATTCCTGGATATTTTATTCTTTTTGATGCAGTTGGGATCATTGTGGGATTATTGTCTTTATTTTCTGTCTGATAGTTTATTATTACTGTATAGAAACATTATATTTTGTATGTTGATTTTTATCTTGCAATTCCTTTGAATTTCTTTATTAATTCTAACAATTTTTTAGTAGAGACTTTAAGGCTTTCTAAATATTACATCATGCCATATGCAAACAGTGACAGTTTTACTTTTTTCTTTCCAATTTGGATGCCTTTAATCCTTTTTCTTGCCTAACTGCTATTGTTAAGAGTTCCACTAGTGCATTGAATTAAAGTGGGGATAGCAAGCATCCTTGTCTTGTTCCTGATCTTAGAGGAAAAGTTTTTGAACTTTTCACCACTATGTATAACGTTAGCTATGGGCTTATCATATACAGTCTTTGTAATGCTGAGGTAAGTTCCCTCTATACCCACTTTGTTGAGAATTTTTTTCATGAATGGATGATGAATTTTGCCAAAGGCTTTTTCTGCATTTATTGGGATAACATATGACTTTTATCTTTAATTATATTAACGTGGTATATCATATTAACTGATTTGTGGATATTGAACCACCCTTGGACCCCCAGAATAAGCCTTACTTAATCATGTTAAATGATCTCTTTAGTTAATTGTTTAATTTGTTTACTAATATTCTGTTGAGGATTTTCATATCTCTGTTCACAGGAATATTGGCCTATGATTTTATTTTTTTGTGGTGTCCTTATCTCGTATCAGAGTAACGCTAGCCTTGTAAAATGAGTAGAAAAGTGTTCCCTTCTTGGAGCACCTGCGTGGCTCAGTTAGTTGAGCATCCAACTCTTGATTTTGGCTCAGGTCATGATCTCAGGGTTATTGAAATCAAGCCACATGTCAGGCTTCATGCTCAGCAGGGAAACTGTTTGAGATTCTCCCTCGCCCTCTGCCCCCCATCCCACATTTGCTCTCTCCCCTTCTCTAAAATAAGTAAATAAATAAATAAATCTTTAAAAAAAATTTTTAAGTGTTCCCTTCTTTTTTTTTTTTTTGGGTTTTTTGTTTGTTTGGTTTTGGTTTTTTTTTTTTTGGAAGAGTTTGAAAAGAAGTGGTATTAATGTATTAATGTTTGGTGTATTTCACCGAAGAAGACTTGTGAACCTAAACTTCTGTCTATTGGGAAGTATTGATTATTGATTCAATCTTACTATTAATTCATTTGTTCAGATTTAATATTTTTTATGATTCAGTCTTGCCAAGTTGCATATTTCTAAGAATTTATTCCTTTATTTTACCTTGTACAGTTTGTTGGCATATAATTGTTCAGAAGAAGGCTATTGGTTTCTAATTTTAATTTCTCATAACAGGGTTTCCTGTACCAGGAGTTTAGTATTAGGACTAAGTTGACCTTACAAAATGAGTTCAGAAGTGGAATTAGGTTTATTTCCTCTTTTTTAATTAAAAAAAAAAAGCTTTTGTATTGGTATAATTTATTCTTCAAATATATTTCAAATAATTCTCCTGTGAAGATAGTTCGTTCTAGCATGTTTATTTTTAGTTGTCCTTTAATTATGAATTCAATTTCTTTATTAGTTATAGGGATATTCAGGTTTTCTATTTCTTTTGTGTTAGTTTTGCTAATTTGAAAATTTTAAGGACTTCCTCTATTAAATCCATGTTAATTATTTTGTTGGCATAAAATTGTTAATAATATTTTTTCGTTTATCTTTTAACTAATCTAGGGTTTGTAGTGATGTCCACTCTTCTGGTAATTACATTTTATATTCTTTTTCTTGATCAAGGAATCAGTTTTATTAGTCCCTTCCAGGAGCCATATTTTTTTATTTTATTGATTTTCTTTAGGTTATTGATTTTTAAATTTAATACTTTATTAGTTGCCACTCTCATCTTTATTATTTTCTTCTTTACCCTATATTTAATTATTATTGTTATTTCATTAATTTTATTCTTAAGGTGGAAACTTAGATCATTGATTTTGTAATTTTTTTAAAGATTTTATTCATTTTATTTTAGAGAGAAAGAGAGAGAGAGCATGAGGGGGAGGGAGAAGTAGAGGGAGAGAGAAAGAGAAAGAGAAGCAGCCTCCTTACTGAGTGGGGAGCCTGATATGAGGTTTAATCCCACAACCCTTACATCTTCATCTGAGCTGAAACCAAGAGTCAGACACTTAGCTAACTGATCCACCCAGGTGCCCCTAATTGTTTCTTTTGCAATAAAATGTTTAATTCCACAATTTTCTGTCTAAGAAGTGTTTTAGGTGCATCTTACAAATTTTGATAGATTATCTTTTTTTATTATCTTGATTAATACATATTTTAAGTTGTGATTTTTTTGGGGGGGGACCTTGTCATATTTTGGTTATGTGTTGCTTGATTTCCAAAATAGTGCTATTTCTGGAGTTTTTAAGTTATTATCTTCTAATTTTATTGAGTTTGGAATTTTTTTTTTTGGTCTGAAAGAGAGAGAGAGAAAGAGAATGAGAGAGAGCATGAGCAGGGAGAAGAGGGAGAAGCAGGCTTCCCACAAGCAAGGAGCTAGATGCAGGGCCCAGGACCCCAAGATCCTGATCTGAGCCAAGGGCAGATATTTAGTCAACTGAGTCACCCAGTCACCCCTAATTTTATTTAATTTTGATCAGAGAATATATGCTATGTAATATCAGTTCTCTAATATATTGAGTTTTTTGTTTGTTTGTTTTTAATGGCCAACCTGTGGTTTATCTTGGTGGGTATTCCCTTTGACTTGAGAAGAATGTTTGTTCAGCTTCATGATCCCGATAGCTATTCTCTGTCAGGCCTTCCAAAGTCTTACCTTGCACAAAAGCAATTTACTATTTGGATAAAGACTCATAAAGATCCAGCTATACCCATTTATGGGTTACCGGTATGGTACCACACAAAACTTACACACCAGAATAAAATATTTTTTACCATAGGAATTACACATGTATTTTTTAATCTTTTTAAAAAAATGTCTTAAGTTTTTATTTAAATTCTAGTTAACATAGAGTATAATATTGGTTTTAGGAGTAGAATTTAGTGATTCATCACTTAAATAAAACACCCAGTACTCATTACAAGTGCCCTCCTTAATACCTATCACAGTTTTAGTGCATACCCTGCTCACAACCCTTCGAGCAAGCCTCAGTTTATTTCTTTTTTTTTTTTTTTAAAGATTTTATTTATTTATCAGAGAGAGAGAGGGAGAGAGCGAGCACAGGCAGACAGAATGGCAGACAGAGGCAGAGGGAGAAGCAGGCTCCCTGCTGAGCAAGGAGCCCGATGTGGGACTCGATCCCAGTTTATTTCTTATGATTAGGAGTCTCTTATGGTTTGTCTGCCTCTATGATTTCATCTTGTTTTATTTTTCCTTCCTTTCCCTTTGATCCTCTGTTGTTTCTTAAATTCCACATATGAGTAAGCTCATATGACAATCGTCTTTCTCTGATTGACTATTTCATTTAGCCTAACACTCTCTACTTCCATCCACATCATTGCAAATGCAAGATTTCTTTCTTTCTTTCTTTCTTTTCTTTTCTTTTCTTTTTTTGATGGCTGAGTAGTATTTCAGTGTATATAGATACCATATCTTCTTTATCCATTCACCCGTTGATGGACATCTGGGCTCTTTCCATAGTTTGGCTACTATGAACATTGCTGCTATAAACATTGGGGTGCAGGTGCCCCTTCAGATCACTAGTGCATTTGCTGGGTCTTAAGATAACTCTATTTTTAACTTTTTGAGGAACCCCCATACTGTTTTCCAGAGCAGCTGTACCAGCTTGCATTCCCACCAACAGTGTTAAGAGTGTTCCCCTTTCTCCACATCCTTGCCAACATCTGTTGTTTTCTGACTTGTTAATTTTAGCCATTCTGAACCAGTGTGAGGTGGTATCTCAATGTGGTTTTGATTTGTATTTCCCTGATGCCAAGTGACGTTGAGCATTTTCTGTGTCTATTAGCCATTTATATGTCTTCTTTAGAGAAATGTGTGTTCATGTCTTCTGCCCATTTCTTGACTGCATTATTTGGTTTTTGGGTGTTGAGTTTGATAAGTCCTCTATAGATTTTGGATACTAGCCCTTTATCTGATAAGACATTTGCAAATGTCCTCCCCCATTCTATGAATTGTCTTTTGGTTTTGTTGACTGTTTTCTTTACTGTGCAAAACTTTTTATCTTGATGAAGTCCCAGTAGTTCTTTTTTTTTTTAAAGATTTATTTATTTATTTATTTATTTGACACAGAGAGAGAGAGAGATATCACAAGTAGGCAGAGAGAGAGAGGAAGGGAAGCAGGCTCCCTGCTGAGCGGAGAGCCTGATGTGGGACTCGATCCCAGGACCCTGAGATCATGACCTGAGCCGAAGGCAGTGGCTTAACCCACTGAGCCACCCAAAAGCGCTCCCCCCAATAGTTCATTTTTGCCTTTCTTTCCCTTGCCTTTGGAGACATGCCTTTCCAGAAGTTGCTGGAGCCGAGGTCACCGATGTTGCTGCCGGTGTTCTCCTCTAGGATTTTGGTAGATTTCTGTCTCACATTTAGGTCTTTCATCCATTTTGAGTCTATTTTTGTGTATGGTGTAAGGAAATGGTCCAGTTTCATTCTTCTGCATGTAGCTGTCCAATTTTCCAAGCACCATTTGTTGAAGAGACTTTTGTCCAATGTCCAATGGACATTGGACATTCTTTCCTGCTTTGTGGAAGATTAGTTGCCCATAGAATTGAGGGACCATTTCTGGGTTGTCTATTCTGTTCCATTGAACTATGAGTCTGTTTTTGTGCCAATACTATACTGTCTTGATGATTACAGCTTTGTAATATAGCTTAAAGTCTAGAATTGTGATAACATCAGCTTTTGTTTTGTTTTGTTTTTTGACATTCCTTTGATTATTAGGGGACTTTTCTGGTTCCATACAAATTTTAGTATTATTCATTCCAGCTCCGTAAAAAACGTTGATAATATTTTGATAGAGATTGCATTGAATCTACACACAATAATTTTGTTGCCTTTCTTCATCATACATTCCTATGTGAGATAAAATACATATGAAAATTTTGTATTATCAATGAATATATAAAAAAGTATTGTATCAGATTTGAAAGATGCAGATGTTATCAAATGTATATAATCCATTTGGAAATGGGGTGAACCATTAAATAAGGTCATTTAGCTAAACATCTGGTACAAATTCTAGGAACTACACAATATTCAGAAAACCAGAGAATGGAGTATATGTGGGAAACAGCTGCTGATGATGTTGAAAAAAGTAGGAAAGAACCACAGTATGCTAAACAAGAGTTATCATTATATCTTGAATACAGGGAGTGATGTCGAATTTAAATTTTGGAAGATGTGAAAATGGTTTGGAAGATTTATTGCAGGGGCAATAGGAGGAGGATGAAAATCTGTTAGGATATCAGTTATAGAAATCTTGATATGAAGGGATCATGACCTCGGATAAGTCAGTACAATGGGAACAGACAGGAGGAAGCAAATTTGAGTCATGATATTCAGAAATCAGTTAAGATTTGATGAAGCATTAGGGAAGAAGATAAGCTAGATCATTCTCAGATTGTTTGGTTTAGTTGTGGGTGGTGGTACTATTAACTGAGACAAACAATACACAATACACAAACAATACACAATAAGAGTGCCAGGAATGGCCATAATCCCTGTACCAGCGGATGAAAGATTAGTCCAAACTTCCCTGTGAAAGAGCGGAGAAGTCAAGGGGGTCAGCACTCAGAGATGAAGACCCTTTGCTCTTCTTTGCTCCCGCATTTATTGGTCCTTTGGGATAATGACAACTCCTTATCACTGTTTCTTAAGCATTTGACATGTGACCAGGGGTCTTACTGAAAGTAGGAGGATCTGTTTGCGGGATTGATAGCATATGCTAATCTGGGTGTTCTACTAAATGTAGCCTAAGGGACAATGCATACAGCTCTTAGATCACAGGGTGACGGTTTGGGCTAAGAAAGCTTTGGGGAAAGTAACTCCCCACAGCATTCCAATGGCAGAGTGGTCACGCTGGCCTTGGAGCATTCCAAAGGCCTATGCCCTTCTCTGATATCTTCCTTCACCCGCAGAAGACCTACATCCTTCTCCAAAACCTTCCTTTGCCCCCATTGGCTTCTGTGTTACATTTTACCAAGCCAGGTATTATGGCTGATTTCATGGTTTACATTAACCCCAACACAAGAGTAAGTTTTGTAGAAAGCATAATCACTTCTGTTTGTTATGTTTTAATTTTGAGGCTCTTGTGTTACATTCAAGTGGCCATATGTAGTAGATAAGAGGATATGTAGTTTCAGATATTTTACTAGATGCCTGAGCTAGAAATTATGACTTTAAAATCTAAAGCTCATAGTATAGGATAGTCTGTTTGGATACAAAATAAAATTAAACGGCTACTTACTTTTCAAATCTCATTAATTTAGTTTCTATTTTACATTTCTTATAATGGAAATACTGTGTTGGTGTAGTAATCATCATACAATTTATTAAACAAATACTCATTTATCATATAAGCCTTCTGAAAAAATATTTTTTGGAAGGGGTTGTAGTAAAAATATAGAAATCCTGTTTCCATCATACATGGAATATATTGAAGTAAGAAACGCAGAGAAGCAAAAATGGAGCTCTGTGTAACATTAACATTTAATAAGAGAGTGAAGAAGGAAGATTTTTACTGAGGAATATGAGAAGAGGTAATGCAAATCAGGTTAGACCAGAACAGAAAATTATCATTAATATGCAGAAAACAAGAAAGATGGGTAGTCATAATTTCATGTATTCAGTGTCTATAAGTGAAATTAGCACCATGAAGAGATCACTAATGTCTGTGAAAGATAATTAAATACAGCTGTGGGGACTGGAGTCAGATTGTTGAGAAATAAAGGGGATATAAGGAAGTGGAGAGGATATTTATTTAGGTTTCTTCATCAGGTAGCTTGATTTTATTTTCCTTATATTTCTTTTTTTCAAGTAACTTGATTTTAAAGAGGATAGAGAAAAAGTGACTAGAGAGAGAATAAGTTCAAAGAAAAGTTTTGATTATTTTATATGCTTTAATAGTTATGTGCTAAGATGGAAAGAGTAATAGAGAAAGCAAGATTGAAGACACAAGAAAATGAAAGGGTAAGTGAATGAATGAAGTCCTCACTGGGCAGAAGGGTTGGTATCCAGAGTGCAGGTGTGTGCATTTACTTTCCATGAATGGAGGGACATCTTATACCTTGTATTATGTCCTAATGGAGGAACATATTGTAATGTCAGTCAGGACATAGAAAACAAGTATCAGCATGTATTTGGATGCTACTAAAGCACAAAGATTCTTGGATTGAATAAAAAAAAAAATACGATTCAGTCTTGTGCTGTATATAGAAAGAAATATGCCTTCAGCAAAATTAGATGAGTAGATAACCTAAGGATAGGGAAACATATCTGTCAAAGATGAGCCAAAAGAGAATAAAAATAGCAATATTAGAATTGAGTTCACAAAAATTCCACAATTGCTTCCCTACATTTTATGATTAACTCAGCACAGCAACCAAGGAACCCTGTTAAAACCTAATATATATCAGGTCATTTCTGTGCTCGTATATTTTATAAACTTTCAAAAGGGAAACCATACACCCATGAAATAGTAACAAAAATGACAAAAGACTGGGAGAAACACACACACACTGAAACAAGTACAGAGAGAACTCTCATTTTCACCTACTTAGTTACCGATTATTTCCTACTATCTCATCTACTATTGTCAAAAAAGTTGAAATATCACCTTGAAAATTTTGTTCCCAGATTCTGCTAGGAGTGCCTTCACTGAATAGAGAGAGTTAGGAAAATGAATATAAGTACTCAGAAAATGCAACATCTGTAATAAAGTCGAGTATCCCCTGTTTTCTTTTTCATGTTTTTCAAAATGGTAGTGTAATTATTTTTGAATACTGTATTAAATACAAGTGAATATTTTCACTCTTGATCTTTTTTAAAAAAATCTTCATGCTTATATTATTTTTATGTTATAATAACTAAATACTTCAGATGGATTTTTATAAGCAACATGCTTGGGTTAATATAGGAATTCTGTACCTCATTGTCATGAATCACCTTAGTTTAATATCATTGAGAGTAAATCTAAGGCTCATTTTTTCTGCTCTGTGTGTCTAGATCTGTAAACATTTCATGCAAAGGAAAATATAAAGTATTTCTTCCATCTGAATATCATTTTTCTCCCATAAAATGGTCTACTGTATTTCTTAAGGATTCCTTAGATGGAATTTAAAATACTGTTAGTGCAAAAGTTCTGAATAAAATTTTCACATGTTCATATTTCTGATGTATGGCATGGAGTTTCAGAAGCCATGTCTCATCACAATAATCTTTCGTTTAAGTTTGTGTTTGTTGCTTAACATCTGTAAATTGTTAAGATGAGGTATTACACAGACTTGTTTTGGTTTAGATCAGTTTGGAACACATCCCAGGGTACTTAATCAGAATATAATCCGGCACGGTGAAGTCTTTAAAAAGGGGTGTGTGTGTGTGTGTGTGTGTGTGTGTGTGTATTTTAAATAAATTGAATTTTTTTTTGTAGAAATATTTGTGTCTTGTCCTTTTTAAAAAAATAAATTAAGAAAGGCTCCCTATCCCACTTTTGGATTATTATCCCACTTTTTAGATTACCTATAGTTGTAGGCAAGCATAATACTTGATACTAAACTCAAAAACTATCTGTAAAAATACATAACTGTGTTGCTTCTCAGCAATTGTTTGGACCATTTTTATACATGCCTGAAATGTTTGATATGAACTATGTTGAAAGGTACAACAAATATTCTATTGTATTTTCATCTAATTTCCTTAAAATGTGTATAAAGAGTTTCTTCTTTATTTGAAAACTCTGTGGCAAGAGTAATTTATATAACTAATGGTAGAGACTGGGAGAAAGATTTTATTTTATTTTATTTAATAAAAAGTTTTTTATTTTTGTAGTTAATTTTGATTTCAGATTAGAGTATAGATTGGCCACACTTATGATTAATCTTGAAATATACATTTTTAAATGTATACTCAAGGAAATAAAGCATCAGAAAAAATTTTCTTGTGTTAAGAATAAACAAAATTAATGAAACATCCAGACTTAAGTGAATAAATAATATTTTAAAAACATTAAGGTAGTTGCTTCTAGTTACTGACTGTAACCTTTTGAATCAATTTGAAATGAAATTAAATGAATTTTGATATTTAGTAATTTAATATTATTTTAATGATAACCATATTTTGTTTGCTTTTAATAAAACACTCCTGTGGCAATTCTGCACATATTCAAAATTTGAAACTTGCTCAAATCTGGCAATTACTTTTCATTGGCCCATCTTTATGACACTTAAAAATATGAAAATTGGGGGACACCTGCATGGCTCATTTGTTGGGCGTCTGCCTTTGGCTCAGGTCATGATCCCAGGGTCCTAGGATAGAGCCCCTCATTGGGTTTCCTGCTCAGAGGGAAGCCAGCTTCTCCCTCTCCTACTCCCCTTTTTGTGTTCCCCCTCTTGCTGTGTCTCTCTCTCTGTCAAATAAATAAGTAAATCTTTTTAAAAAAATATGAAAATTGGAGTGTCTGGGTGGCTCGGGGGGTTAAGCATCCAACTCTTGGTTTCAGCTCAGGTCATGATCTCAAGGTTGTAAGATTGGACCTTACTTCTAGCTCACTCCCAGACCTTATTTCCCCTGCTCATGCCTATACACTCTCCCTCAAATAAATAAATATAATATTTTTTTATTTAAATATTATATTTATTTATTTATTTGACAGAGATAGAGAGCTCAAGCAGGTGGAGTGGCAGACAGAAGGAGAGGAAAAAGCCACTGAGGAATGAGCCTGATGTGGGGCTCAATCCCAAACTGAACAGAAGGCAGCCACTTAACTGACTGAGCCACCCAGGCTCCCCAATAAATAAAATTTTTTAAAAAACATGAAACAATCTAAATAAGATTATGCTAACAATTTTCTAGAAAATATTCAGATGTATAAAGAAGAGTCTCCTTTACCCTTCTTTTTATCAGTATTTTAATGTTCCTTTCTGCCTCTTTATTTAACTTAACTCCACTTTGGGATTTTTTTATTAATTGTATATTTTATTGTGTTTTCTGGGTGACTTTAAGGGAAATTTATGTTTATCCTAAATATACTTTAGTATTTTCTTTTGATGATAAATAGTATTTTGATGATAAATAGTATTTGGACTTACTTTTGATGATAAATAGTATTTTGCTTATAGTGTAGTAAATACAAATTTAACGTCTAATTAGTGATTTAAAATCGTCAAAAGATTCTCACCAATCTCTTTGAATTGCATGATTTCAGACCTTATTGCTGTTTTGTCAGCTAAAGAGGCAACCAATGAGGTGGCATATCACCTGCCCCAGCTAGGGTCTGGGCAGAGGATAATTGGGATCATTGACATGAAGTCCTGGCCTGGGGATATTGCCTTTATAATGTTATTCTTGATAAGACTGTGTTCAATCAATTAGAATTTCTGAGGGACCTTATTTATGACATGAAGAGATCATGATACATTGTGCATAATATTGCCTCATTTGAGAAGAATTTTGAAATACAAATATATTCCATAATTCCTTTATTTTGTTATAGGCTTATAAAATGAACTGTTTTCCTTGTTCAACATGTTAGCAAGTGGGAATTCAACTAACTGCTTTTGTGAATCTAGTTCATTTCATTTTATGACCCAAGCAAGTGTAGAGGAATGAATTAATAAGCTGTGTCCATCTTAAACTTTTTATAGTAAACATCTCTTGAGTCTTAGTTGTCCCCGTAGTATGAATTCATTTGAGTTTTCTGGCTTGGAAAGCAACAGTTCTTAATAGTTCATACAGATGAAATTTCCCTTGTTAAAAATATATTCTTTTTTTTTTTCAAAGATTTTATTTATTTATTTGACAGACAGAGATCACAAGTAGGCAGAGAAGCAGGCAGAGAGAGAGAGAAGAGGAAGCAGGCTCCCTGCTGAGCAGAAAGCCCAATGCAGGGCTTGATCCCGAACACTGGGATCATGATCTGAGCTGAAGGCAGAGGCTTTAACCCATTGAGCCATCCAGGCGCCCCCCAAAATATATTCTTTTTTCCCTCTTTTTCTTATTCTCACTTTATCTTTTATCTTATTTTGTAGCTACCATTATAGTTTTTCTCCTCTTCAACTGAAGGTTTTTAGTAGTACATTTTCTTCTTTTTGCTAGTAAACAAGGCTTCATCTTTCACTATCTTAATATTGGTTCTCACTTAATATAGCTGGGATTTATTCATCCTTTTGTGATATTTTTGAGTAATGGTTCACTGTCAGTATTTGTGAAAACAAGGGCCTGGAGTTTGGTGAACAACCTTTCCTGCAGATGCTGTCTCTGAAGTAGGAAGGAAAACTGACCTGTGTTCAGAGCAAAGCCTCTGAGACAGGGAGGTGGAATTATACCACAAGGCAGAGGGAATGGAGCTGTTTGAGAAGAACATGGGGTGGGGGCACCTGGGTGGCTCAGTGGGTTAAAGCCTCTGCTTTGGTCTCAGGTCATGATCCCAGAGTCCTGGGATCAAGCCCCACATCGGGCTCTCTGCTCAGCAGGGAGCCTGCTTCCCTTCCTCTCTCTCTGCCTGCCTCTCTGCCTGCTTGTGATCTCTCGCTGTCAAATAAATAAATAAAACTAAAAAAAAAAAAAAAAAGTCTCATGGGGCGGCAGGCACCTGTTTTAGCTCTGTCTACTGGGTGTTGCTGCTATTACTATTCATCATCTCTGTTATCATTACTGTCCTCATTTTTGCATTCATTTTCAATGTCACCAAGAGTAGAGCTGATGTATAGATTTATTTTAAGTGGTAAAACATTTTCTAATTTATCAGTGGTTGTGTTTCTGGACGACTGTTCCAAAGTAGCATCTCTAGTGGAAATGGTATCGGAGTGGTCTCATATGAATAAACCCAGCCCCAAATTTATTGCTTTAGTAAATATGCGCGTGGAAACTTTTATAGCACAATATAAACCTGAGGTCACTGTAGCAGTAATAAGCTAGAGAAGATATACAGGTTGACCTTTTCTTTTCTGCCTACCTTATATTGTTTGTTCCATATGAATATCTTTTCATACTGGCTTTAATAATACATAAGTTTTGAGAAGACAGATATTTTCTACATCCTTCAAGACACTGAGGCTTATGTACATAAATATTAATTCTATGGCTCTTTACAGCATTTTTCGAATCAATCAAACCCTGCTCAGAACATTTTTACTAACATACATTTTAAATGATACTTCAGATACAGTCTTACAAAATGTGATGGGTACAAGGTAAAAGGAAAATCAGAATTACAGGGTTAGAACACCAGGAAACAACTCTACTCTGGTAACCTAGAGGTACTGTGGTTTCACATGGGTGCCAGTCTAGGCCTCTATGTACTTGACTGTGACTTGTGCAAGGATCATTTTCATAAGAAATTTGCAAGGATAAGGAGTAAGATGCCAAGCATTCTTCTTTTCCTTAAAAGATATTTTAATGTGCTAAAGAGAAATTATTTCCCAATGGCATAGAAAATTTATGTTGTTCTCTCTTCTTTGAATAGGTTATGTGGGTGTGCAATTTATGTCGAAAGCAACAAGAAATCTTAACCAAATCTGGGGCGTGGTTCTTTGGAAGTGGTCCTCAGCAGCCAAGTCAGGATGGAACTTTAAGTGACACAGCTACAGGTGCTGGTTCTGAGGTACCAAGAGAAAAGAAAGCACGGCTCCAAGAGCGGTCACGGTCTCAGACACCCCTGAGCACAGCAGCTGCCACCTCCCAGGACACAGCTCCTCCCAGCGCTCAACCCGACAGGAGCAAAGAGGCTGAGTCCTCACAGCAAGCCGTGGGGCCCGAGCAGAAGCCGATTTCATCCAGGTCTAGAAGTGAACCTCCGAGAGAGAGGTAATAGTTCATTAACCCTGTAAGCAAAAGGCAAGGTTTTGTATTAAGAGTAAACCTATTTTCAAGAATTTAATTGCTATTAAGAGGAACATGTGGAGGTACTTCTCAGGCCCCAAAGGGAAGGCAGCAACAGGCCTAAGGTGCTTTGTTCATCTCTAGAAAGCATTGTTCCTCAAGGAGACTTTTATTGAAAAGCTTTTCTTTCATAACATGCACACAGGTAAACAGGTTACCCGAGTGAGATACTGACTTACAGCCTTGAACACAGAAGAGCTCTTAAATCATTTATTCACTTATAGAATTAGCACTTTAATGGAAGGCGTGCTGAGAGAGTATGAGGGAACCTGACCCACTGGAAGGTACACAGGTACCTTCTTTGAGGACATTTCTTTTATGCTGAGCTCTGACAAGTGACTAAGAATGAATCAGTTGAAGAATGAAATGAGGACTGCAGTTATAGGCACAGGCATGTGGCCTGAGGAAACAAGTTCTCATGTGAGAACCTAAAGGATGCCCACTGCCAAGAGGATGAGTAGCAGAGAGCAGGGGAGAGCCCAGGACAGGTGGCTGGTTAGGTATCAGGGCCCAAATCAGACTGGGCCTTCTGGCCAGATTAAATTTTATAGATTTTATCCTAGGAATAATGGAAAGCTACTGAGGGTTTTAATCATGGGCTAACGTGATCAGATAATTTACTTTAATTGATTCATTCCTTCATTCAACAATGCATCTATGATCAGACAGGAGGGTATGCACTGGGAGACAGTGTTAACAAGGAGGATATAGCCCTTATTTATGAGGTTGGTAGTCTGGGGGACCTTTATATTGTTAGACTAAGTGTTTTGTTTATGTTTTTATAATCCTTATGCATCCCACTGTGTGGGAGAGTAGGTGCCAAGGAAGACTTTGGTTCCCCGTTTCAAGCAAAGCCCATATAATAGCATCAAGGACTTCTTTGTTGTAGTTGTTGTTTTTGTAAGATATTTATTTATTTATTTATTTATTTATTTGACAGAGATCACAAGTATGTAGAGAGGCAGGCAGAGAGAGAGAGAGGAGGAATCAGGCTCTCTGCTGAGCACAGAGCCCGATGTGGGGCTCAATGTGGGGCTCGATCCCAGGACCCTGAGATCATGACCTGAGCCGAAGTCAGAGGCTTAACCCATTGAGCCACCCAGGCGCCCCAACATCTAAGTTAAGCAGATCTTCCAGTCCTGGTTCTGTCACACTAGGCCGTAACAACCCATCTTGCAGGGCTGTGGCAAGGATTAAGTGGGAGCATGTGTTTAGAAGCTGGCATTCAATGAAAGAAGCCATTTTGCAAGCTAGTAGCCAATGTGTGTTTACTATAAGCAAACACTGTGCCAAGAATCAGAATATAAATAAGACCATGACATGATCTCTTTTCTGACAGACCCTAGAGAAGACAACACACAATATCCTGAGGAAGACAGACACCTGGGCAATTAACTGCATGGTGGCTGATTTGATCAAACCTAGAAAATACATATAATACTTTGGAAGCCACAGGAAAGTGGGGGTGCCTTCTGAATTAAGCTTTCTAGGATTTCCGGGAGTTATAGGGTAGAGAGGATAGAAGGGGACATTTCAGAAAGAGAGAATGAGTGCACCTAAGCTATGTGGAGAGTACACCAGATAGAGTTCAGTGAAGGTATAATGGATAGCTTTTGGTGACAGACTGGTGAGTTAAAAAGAAATGAAAATATTAAAAGTGCACTTTGGGATTGATCAGAAAATGACACCTGTAAATAAAAGAATTTGGAGTTGTTGAGTTTTTAAAAAGAAAATATGAAACCTGTTTTTGATATATGGTTTAAAAAAAAACAACTGCAAAGATTGCAGGAATAAGGATGGAGAAGCAAGTTTTTGTAACATTTTAGATGAAATTTAAAGAAGATTGTTAGGGACAAATGCTGTTACTGATTATAAAAGCTACTTACTGATGATATAAATACTTAAGAAAATACTGAGGTCATTGGGGGTATAGAAGGAAAAGAAGAGATGGGTGGCAACTTTGGGGAGATAAGTGAGACCAAAAGAAGGTTATTAGTTGGTTTACAATGATTGTTGAAGAATTATTCATCGAGAGTTAATGGAAATGGGATAATTAGAGGGAGGGGTGAGGAAAGGCATACTCAGGGAAGCAAAGATCAGAAAGATTGCCAAACTCCTTCCATTTTCATGACACTCTAGTTTTCCACAAAGCACTTTCACAGATGGTCTTTCTCATGCTCATATGAGCTTTGCAAGGTAAGCATTATTTATCAGCATTTCAAAGAAAGTAAATGGATTCAGTATAAGCTTCAAACAAGATCCACTGTGCCTTAATGAGCTACTAAATGTCTGTGGTACAATCCTCTCACTCTTACGGAAACAATGTTTGATCATTGATACATGATCCTTTTTAGACTCTAACTTACATTGTAAAACTGCAGAGCCACCCTTGGAATTACACCCTCCGATGAAAATCCCTTTCACTTCAAAAGACCATTGTGAACTAAATGTCCACAGCACAATTTGCCATGCTATTTTGCTTACTTATGCTGTTTGAAACCCTTCACCTTTTCTTTCCACCATTACTAGACCCTCCTCAAACTGACCCCAAGGTACTTTGGTAACCCGCAATAGAAATTGCCCTTTTCTTCATCTTGTATTTTTTTCTTGATTTTTAAAAAGATTTTATTTATTTATTTGAGAGAAAGAGACAGTAAGAGAGAGCATGAAAGGGGAGAAGGTCGAGGGAGAAGCAGACTCACCGTGGTGCTGGGAGTCTGATACGGGACTAGATCCCAGGACTCCGGGATCATGACCTGAGCTGAAAGCAGTTGCTTAACCAACTGAGCCACCCAGGTGCCCTTTTTCTTGATTTTTATGGATAATGTCTGCTTTTGTACTTTCAGTCAGAAGATGTTCCCTTTGGAAAGCCCTTTATGGGCCTCAAAATAAAATAAAATAAAAAAGAACAGAAAAGCTTAGGTTGTTCCCACCTTAATAGCATGGTTTATCATGTAGTGTCAGGACACTTTGGACAAGGCCTCTACTTTTTGTAACTTCTGGTATAATTGCTGGAACTTTCCCAAATTAGGGGCACTCCAATGTACAAGAATGGGCTGAAAGGGGCAAATGAGTGAGATATCTACAATACTTAAAGACTGCCAGAACCTTTTATCTTTGCAGTGCCTTCAACCTTATGGGGAGAAAAGTGGAACACAAAACTGTTGTGTGTGTGTGTGGGGGGGGTGTTTGCATTATGTTCTTAAATGGGGGAGAGGGAAAGGAAGGGGGGAGGAAAAATGAATAATAATTAGAAACATATCAGTATTTCTATTATTTTTGCCCAAGGAAGGTAAAATGAAGGCTAAGGTTCAATCATTTATTTCCTAACCAACTCCCTTAAAATTGTTTAGGTGCACATGATCTTGTTAAAATTACTTCTGTTCTACTATTAAAGAAGTGCCACTAGATTTAGTTTTTGAAATGGACATACTTGTATTCACATTTCTTTAAAAGTTTCTATTATGATAGATTGTCACTATGTATATATCAAGTATATATTTAGAATTGAGCTGACGTGTGTATTATCTTTTGGTACTATGTTATTACCCATATTAATTTCATCTAAAACATTTTAAGTCTTTCATTCACAGCAGAATTTAGCATACAACTTATTAATTTATTGGTCCTTTTTATTCATCTAGCTAATTTATGGAGAATCTGAAATGTGAAAACTTTTTAAAGTTCCTTGGGATGCTGTTCTGTAAAGAGCTTTATTTAGAAAGCTAATCAGATACACAGGTTTAATGTGGTTATCAACTGGCTTAATTAGACGTCAAATTCTAGGGAGTCCTTTGAAAGGATTTAAATGGAATGCGAAGAAACGACGCTTCTTAGATCTGGTCTCCATTTGTAGCTTTATACATTGCTTTCCCTCTTCACGTCCCCGTATTATCACAGGAAGAAGACTCCCGGGCTCTCGGAGCAGAACGGTAAAGGAGCCCCGAGGAGCGAGCGGAAACGCGTGCCCAAGTCCTCAGCGCCGCCGGGAGAGGGGGCGGTGGAAGAACGCGAGCGGAAAGAAAGGCGGGAAAGCCGAAGGCTCGAGAAAGGGCGGTCACAAGACTACCCGGACGTGCCGGAAAAGCGAGAGGACCGCAAAGCGGCGGACGACGAGAAGCAGAGGAAAGAGGAGGAGTACCAGACCAGGTACCGCAGCGATCCGAACCTGGCGCGGTACCCGGTGAAGCCGCCGCCGGAGGAGCAGCAGATGCGCATGCACGCCCGCGTGTCCCGTGCGAGGCACGAGCGGCGCCACAGCGACGTGGCTCTCCCGCGCACGGAGGCGGGCACCGCGCTGCCCGAGAGCAAGGCCGGCAAGCGCGCCCCGGCCGCCGCCAGGGCCTCGCCGCCGGAGTCGCCGCGGGCCTATTCGGCCGAGAGGACTGCGGAAGCCAGGGCGCCGGGCGCCAAGCAGCTCACGAACCACAGCCCGCCGGCACCCAGGCATGGGCCAGTCCCCGCAGAAGCCCTGGAGCCCAAAGCCCAGGAGCCCCTCAGGAAGCAGAGCCGCCTGGACCCCAGCTCCGCCGTCCTCATCAGGAAGTCCAAGCGCGAGAAGGTGGAGACGATGCTGCGGAACGACTCCTTGAGCTCTGATCAGTCCGAGTCCGTGCGGCCGTCTCCGCCCAAGCCGCACCGCTCCAAGAGGGGCGGCAAGAAGCGGCAGATGTCGGTGAGCAGCTCCGAGGAGGAGGGCGTGTCCACGCCGGAGTACACCAGCTGCGAGGACGTGGAGCTCGAGAGTGAGAGCGTCAGCGAGAAAGGTAAGGCGGACAGCGGCTCCCGCAGGCACCGGGACGCGGCTGCGCCTCGGAGGCGCGCCCAGGCCGAGCTCGGAGGCGCGCGGCGTGTGCGGGGCCCCGCAGGCGCGGGTGTGCGGAGCTCGGAGGTGCGCGCGCAGGGGGATCCGAGGCGCGTGTGTGCGGGGTGGGCGGGGGGAGAAGTGCGGGTCGAAAGGTGTAACGTGATGATAGTACTTAACACTGCAGTATGGTGTGTTAGAAAGTTCTGAGGGTAGATTCGGAAAGTTCACATCCCAGGGGGAAAACGAATTCTAGCTAGGTAGGAAGATGGATGCTAGCGAAACTTTGGTACTCATTTGGCTGTCAGATCATTATGCGGTATATCTTAACATTTATACGGAGCTGTATGTCCTTTACATCTCCATAGTTCCACGGAAGTGGGGAAAACAGTGCGGCGTGGAATGCTTACAGACACAGCCTCACAGAGAACAGAGTAGAAGGTTTTAGCTTGCTTTGCTTGCTAGCTTTCTTTTTGGTAGAATTTTGAAACATAATCACAAGCTTCAAATTTGGGTTACAGAAGTTCTTAAAGACTTTGGCTCTTGTCATTCTGGGAAGTTCAGTATGCAGTCTTGTGTTTTTAAGCTATTATTTTGGGGTGGATTTTAGGGGAAACACTTTTCTAGAAAACCAAAACTATTCCTGAAAAGGGGGAATGTACCCTTTTATTTATTTATTTATTTTAACTTTAGTGGTGTGATACTCCAGAGACGTAGTATTTTTCAAGTTTGTATTTTTCAAGTTTTGGGTCAATCTTCTTCACAGCTTGTGAAGAAAGTGTACCATGCTGATGTTATATACTGTTTGGATAGTAACTTTGTAGTTCAAAGTTTATTTTACCTATCACATTACAAAACATTTTGAAGCATTGTGTGATAAGCTGGCTTTTTTTTTTTTTTTTTTTTTTTTTTTGGTCTTGTTCTGCCATCTGCAATACCTTGACCACATGTTGCTATTTAAATTAATTACAACTAAAGAAACTTAAAAATTCAGTTCCCCAGTTACACTAGCCACATTTCAGTGCTCAAGAGCAATCATCACAGAAAGTTCCTTTAGATAACATAACACTGGTCTAGAAAATACTTCAATTTAATGTTGAAATTATGTATTTCTTTCATTTTGCTATTCACTCCCATTTAATTTGGCCACAGTCCTAAATTGGGTAGTGGTGGTCATCATCTTTGTTGTAATGTTTCTTAGTAATAACGTGGAGTAACTATTTTTAGAGATTTCTGGCCTGTCTTAGAGTTGTTAAATTATATATTAAATATTACAAATTTATAAAAAAGTAACTTTGCTTTCTCATTTTCTCTATTTTCAAACTGCTGTGTCCTCTTTGTCTAGTTTCTCTCTCTCTCTACATAGATAGATAGATAGATATATACAAACATATATCCATCTAGGTATTTATCTGTCTAGATAGATGGCTGGATGTATATACAGATGTATGGGTGAATGGATATATGTATTTCGGAATAGTTAAGAAAGTCCACTCCGTCATAATTACTGCATCTCAAGTTAAAATAGCTGTTTTGGGACAGTGATATGGGAAGAGATTACTTAGCAGGATGTGGATATCATGTTGTAAGTTTCAGGGTCAAGGGAAGACTGTCACCATGGAATAAAATTGTTAGGACAGTGGGAGACAGAAATTAAAGTATTATATGTATTGGGGATTATTTGGCTCTTTAAGCATACCTTCTGTGACTTATGTTTGACTTATAAGTCAGTGTGCATATATTTATGCATATTGTGTATGAGCTTTTTAAAAGTCACATGGTGGGGCACCTGGGTGGCTCCATTGGTTGAAGATCTGACTTTTGGTTGTAGCTGGGGTGGTCATCTCAAGGTTGTGGGATGGAGCCCCACTGGGGCTCCACACTCAGTGGGAAGTCATCTTCTCCTTCTCCCTCTGCTGTACCGCCCTTACCCCCATCTCTCCCTGCTCTAAAATAAATAAATCTTTAAAAAATCACATGGTGACAATACTCTTGCTGCCTTCTGTGCCTTAGCATTGTTTTATAAACACATATGTTTCTCCCCTGAAATAATAAAATATTAAATAAAAGTGTAAATGGGTATGCTTAATTGGTGTGCAGGTAACTCTTAATGGATATAACTATGTATATTTATATATATGTATATTTTCCCATTTCTTAAAGTAAGGACTCTACATCAGTTCTTACTGAATATGTATTTTAAATCACAGTGGGCATAGAATCAGACCAAATTGATTCTCACAACTATTCACAATACCGACAGATTGTGAAAGAAAAAAAATGACAAGTGGCATGGGTAATTGGAAGGATGGAGCTGGTATAATGTGAGGAACTTACTGCCTTTGCTCCCTCTTTCCCTTCCTTTGGAATTACCATTCTGGGAACACTGGTGACTATACACACACCTCTGAAATTTGACTTAAATCTCTTCTGGGAACGCAGGAGCATCACATGTGCCATTGTCTCAAACAACTCTTTTCTCTTATAATGAATCTCATTTTCAATAAATGCCTTGAAAATAAACTCCAATCAAATAGTTGCCTTATTCTAATATTTTAACTGATCCCAACTCAGTGTTTACAAAATGTATTTCTGTCTCTGTAGCAGAGACATTTTCCTCCTTCAAAATGAATTAGAAATTCCATTCTCTGTAATATTGATTAAAGGCTTTATTACCAAACCCCACCATTGTCTACTTAAAGGACGATCTAGGGAACCAGCTATGATAATCTACAGTGTACTGTAACTCTGCACAAGTTACTTAACCTCTGTAAGTACTAGTTTGCTGGTGGGCTCAATGGAGACAAGAGTGTCCACTATCCACGTGGTAAGATTATTGAGGGTTTTCATGAGATGATGCATGTAAAGTAGGATGCTACATTAACATTCTTCCTGTTTTGATTTTTTTTGTGGAACCTGTACATAAATATCTAATATCACAATGAGTGTGAGATAATCACTCATATGTATAAGACATAAAGAAAAACTATTTTTATGTCCTATAAGATTAATGGAACAAGAAGAGGAAAACTGGTTTGGGAAGAGCTGTCTTAGGAGAGTGGATGCCATGTTTTGAGTTTCAGGGTCAAGGGAAGATTATCCCCATACAATAAAATTTAAAGGGTAGTGGGAGACATATTGAAATTGCATTTTAATTATAGCCCATTATTTTGGATTGTGGACTCAGTTCCCGTGTGTGTGTGTGTGTGTGTGTGTGTGAGAGAGAGAGAGAGAGAGAGAGAGAGAATGAATGACTTGCCACACCAACAAGCAATTCTCATATACCAGCAAGATGTCCTAGTAAATTCAACTTAATTCAATTCTGACGTTTTCTACCTAGAGGTAGCCTCAAATCCCACAGGTTAAGGGCTCAGTCCCAAAAGACTGCTCCCCACTTCAGATGCCAGTCATAAGCCCAGGTTGTTACCTGTGCTTCTCACCGACAGATGTAGATCAGAGGCTCCCACAACCCGCTCCATGGGTTTGATTAATTTCTTAGAGATGCTCACAGAATTTAGGAAACCATTTGGATTCTAGGTAACTAGTTTATTATAAAATGATATAACTTAGGAATGACCAGGTGGAAGAGATGCATAGTGCCGGTTCTGAGGAAAGGGCACAGAGCTCTCATGCCCTCTCCAGGTATGCCATGCCCCTAGCACCTCCATGTGCTCCCTACCTGGGAGTTCTCAGAACCTAGTAGGCAGAGTTGATTAACTCATTGGCTATTGGCAGTTGGTTCAACCTCCAGTCCCTTTCTTCCAGGAAGTCAGGGGACTGGAACCTTGAAGTTCCAATCCTCTAATCACATGATTGGTTCTCCAAGCTACCAGTCCCCATCCTTACGTGTGGTCCAAAAGTCACCTTGGTAAGTGCTGGCCTCTGAAGCACATGTATTAATAGTCACCTCATTAACCTAAGAAAAGATACCTTTATGGCTTTCATTACTTCGGGAATTCCAAGTTTTTTATTTTTAACTTTTTTAAAGATTTTATTTATTTCAAAGAGAGAGAGAACATAAGCAGGGAGAGGGGCAGAGGCAGGCTCCCCACTGAGCAAGGAGCTAGACTCCAGGACCCTGGGATCCTGACCTGAGCCAAAAGCTGATGGTTAACCCACTGAGCCACAGAAGCACCCCAGAAAACCCCAGTGATTTTAGAAGCTCTTTACTAGAACCTTCACTAAGACCAAATATATATTTCTTATTTGTTGTAAGGCATAGTTTTACATCCATTCATTTGCTAGTTCATTTTAAGAGTTACACATATAATTAAACATTAAACACAATGCTTGGCTCTCTTATTCTGTTCAGGCTCCAAAAAAAAAAAAGTTGATTTTGTTGTTGTTGTTGTTGTTGTTGTTGTTTTGCTCCAGACTAGGTAGTGTATTAATGACAGAAATTTATATCTTATATTTTAAAGGCTGGGAAGTCCAAGGTCAATATGCCCACTTGGTCGAGTTCTGCTAAAAACCCTCCACCTGGTTCATAGCTAGTACCTTCTTGCTATTTCCTCACTTGGTTGAAGGGGCTGTGGGGTTTCTTATAAGAGCACTATCCCATTTATGAAGGCCCACCTTTGCTACCTAAGTATATCCTAAAGGCCCTGCCTCCTAATACATCATCTCTGGGGCTTAGGATTTCAACATGTGAATTTTGGGGGGACACAACATTTAGACCATATCACTGGCATAAGGTAGCTACTTACTGTGTATATACCATTTTTGTCATTGATATTATTATTCTAATTTTATCATTATGCAGTTGGTTTATTTTTTTATCAGCAAATATGTATTTAACACTTTCCATATATAAACTGATGTTTATAAAAGATAAAATATGGGGGATATGGAGAGGGTGGTGGTGTTATGGACATTGGAGAAGGTATGTGCTATGGTGAGTGCTATGAAGTGTGTAAACCTGGCGATTCACAGATTTGTACTCCTGGGGCTAATAATATGTTGTATGTGAATAAAAAAATTAAATACTTTTTAAAAAAGAAAGATAAAATATATGTTTCGTGCCCTCATAGAGTTTATATTCTGTAGAGAAATAAGCAAAGAAAACTACACCATGAAATGTATTTAATTTCTCTGCAGTTTAATAAATACCTCAAAGGAACATTTTTTTCTAGGTGTGTTGATATAATTTTGCTATGTCCTAAAATTCAACAACAAAAAAATAACCTAGTCAAATGGCATCTGGAAGGCAACACAGCCTTTATATTCAATATAATCTTTTATGTATGGTATAATTCCACTCATATACCCCACACACACACACACAGAGGGATTAACAGTGAGCTCTAGTGGGCTTGTCTCAAAATTGAGGTCAGTTATCACATGTTTTCAAAGTGAATGCCATATTGCTTTAGCCATCTGGGGAAAATTGGGCATCTTTTTTCTCTTAGCTTATAAACGTTAAAACATAAATTTCTTTTTGAAGAAAAAGATAGTGAACTAATTCTTGTTTATAAGATAGCAGTTGAGTATAAACGAAATGTGTAATATGACCCACTGGGGCAAGGCCTAGTAAAGATTTGTGCTTCAAGGAATTGAGTAGAGAGGTCTGAGAAGAAAGAAAGAGACAAAGATGGTGCCAGTGTAGAGGAGAGAAAGAAATGGCACCAGTTCTGAGAAGAAACACGGAAGTTTTGCTGTCTTGATCAGGGGAGTAAGCTACTTAAACTTAACAAGGAACTTAAAGTATAAATCCTCTGACAGAGCCGGTTGGGAGAAGAGCCTGACATTGGATAACAGGGTTTCCTTTCTTATCCTCTCCCGCTTACTGACTTTGAATAAACTCAGAAAATGCAACACAAATTGATTATTCCTTTTAAAGTCCTCTGTGCACGGCTTGAGGTCAGCCTGTCTAACAAGGGCTAACTGGTTTGTTTGTAACTATTACTGCGAGGCAGTGTTTAGCAGTCCTTTTAGGAGCATGTGATATCTGGATTACTCTAAGAAATGATCCCTGCAAGGGTATCAAATAAGACTATGGACTTTTAATACCAGGTGTGAACTTTCCCCCTAAATACAAAGACTGTTTCCATGGGCCAGAGTATAGGGTTTAGGTATTGTGAATTATTGACTATTAAGTTTGTGTACCTGACAACTTAATCATTGGGGAATCAGGAACAAGAGTTGGAAACCCTTGCAAAAATCGGGTACTAAATTCTTTAAATGTAAATGTAATTCTTTATGTTATTTTTTAATCATTAAACTTTAAACATTAAACATTAAAATATTGGGAGTATCTTCTTTGTGCTCCAGCAGTACAATGCCTACCGTTGACAGAACTTTTGATTCTGACCAAAAGCTTCTGAGTTACTTGTGTATTTTGACAGTGAGGAATGTATTTTATATCCTTTTGGTAGTCTTGGTCCTTCTACCTATAACTTAACTTGCAATTAAAAAATTTGGTCAGATTTATTTATATATTAGTTTATATGTAATATTACATGAATATTGGATGATACACATGATATTAAACAAAATATCTATAAAAACCTATTGCATTCCAGGCACCCAGTGCTAGGTTCTAGAGGTACAGTGATTAAATAAATAAATACACACATATAGCCATGGTTTCTGCCTTCATGACATTTTTTTATTGGCTATCTAGAGGATTCTTATTGGGGACTTTATCGAGAGATAAAATCAGGTTCTTTGGTAAGAATTTGGCTACAGACATTTAAAAATAAATTGTAAGCTGAAAACGATAATAATTTAAAAGACTTCAACTTCAAATGACTACCCAAACCTAAGCATTGATTTTTCTTACCCCATGAGATCCCATAAAAATGAAGAAAAAGAAAGTGAGCTATGAGCAGATGAGATGTTTTTAGAATGGAAAGAAGAAAGTAGCCTACCCAGCTTTATTTATTTTGTGTTTTTTATTTTTTATTTCAAGTTTTTATTTAAATTTAATAGTTAACATATATGTGATAAAATTGGCTTCAAGTGTAGAATTAGTAATTCATCACTTACATATATCACCCAGTACTCATCACAGCAGTTGCCCTCCTGAATACCCATCACCCACTTAGCCCGACCTCTCACCCACCTGCCCTCCAGCATCCCTCAGCGTGTTCCCTATAGTTAAGAGTCACTTCTGGTTTGCTTCCCTGTTTCTCTCCCTCTCTTTTCTCCTTCCCCTATGTTCATCTCTTTTGCTTCTTAAATTTCACATATGAGTGAAATTATGCAGTATTTCCTCCTCTGACTGACTCATTTCCCTTAGCATAATACACTCTAGCTCCTACTTTTAGACATAAGAGGTTTTCAAGTGAACGCGAGTGTGGTAGTGAAGAAGACTATTTGCCACGAAGCACCTCACGAAAACCTGAGACCCAGATGCCAGAGTCTGTGGAGCAGGAAGTGAGAAGGAGAGCTTCAGACTGGCAGATGCATTCAATATTTGTTGACAGAGCAACTGCATCACTCTGTTTGTTCTCCTTACCATTCCCTCCTCCTCTTTACCCCCTACCCGACAGCAAGAGCAGCCCCTCACTGAAGTCCCAGGTATAAATCCAGAAGAAATCCAGTGAACCGCCTGAGCAAAAGCCAGAGAATCTGGAGTTGTTGCCCCCGCACCCATATGGCTTAATGCGGAGTTCCATATGTTGTTTACCCTAAAGTGAAGGCTGCCAGCTTCCAAGCTCCATTCATTCACAGATGCTGGAGATGCTGTTAGTGTCCATTACAGCAGCGTGGCTAAAAAGACCTACGTGGAAATTCTCACCAGCTACACACAGAAATCCAGCCAGGAGTCAGTCTTCAACATGATTGAACAACAAAGGCCACAAACTATGAAGAGCGCCAGCAGGAGGAGCTAAAAAAAAAAAAAAATCAAGATGAGTAAGTAGACCCTACAAGTAAGAAGTTAGTGCAGGAGCAGAAGGGTGCTTAGAAACCAAACAGTATGAAATGCCACATTCCTGGTCAAGTTTGACACATCCCGAAATGCCTATGCCCCACCCCCAGGGCAGCTTCCTCGCCCAACACACAGATACTCTGTGTAAAATATTTTTTGAAAAATTCAAGTTATTAACTAAGTTTATTTATTTATTTATTTAAAAATTTTATTTATTTATTTGTAAGAGAGAGAGAGAGTGAGAGCGAGCACAGGCAGACAGAGTGGAAGGCAGAGTCAGAGGGAGAAGCAGGCCCCCTGCGGAGCAAGTAGCCAGATGCGGGACTCAATCCCAGGATGCCGGGATCATGACCTGAGCCAAAGGCAGCTGCTTAACCAACTGAGCCACCCAGGCGTCCCTATTAACTAAGTTTAAAGGGAAAACCCTGCGTACCAAAACCCTTAACACTGACGTGCTTGGACAGGGACATCTGGACAAGATATGAGACTATATAGCCGGACTGAAGATCCCAAACTTGCCGCAGGTATGAGTTGATTCTCCTAGCCAGGAAGTGAAATAACTTGATCTGAGATATTAGAATAACAGCTGATGCAAAGCCTGTAAACCTCTTTCGGTTCAAAAAAAGAAGTAAACGTGAAACTGAAACTGACCCATGAGGAAACACATAGGAGCTCAGAGGATGAGTCCAGAGGTTATAATTGTGAAACATAGGAGAAAGTTTAACACCGTTAAAAATGCCAAGGAATAAGGGGAAAAAATATACAAACTTTTAGAGGTTAAGAAAAAAACTAGGTCAATTACACAACAGGAAGGGTTAAACTGGCCTTAGACTTCGATCAGCAGTAGATTCTAGACTAGAACTGTTTAATACCTTTGTATTAAGGTATATGGATCAAAACCCTTTGAAACTAAAATCCTGTGCACAGCCAAACCATCAGTCACCTCCAGGTTCTCAGGAAACCTACTTTGCAATTTCCTTCAGAGAAATGGATACATCTATTTAAAGATGTATCGATATTCAAGAAAACTTAGAATAATAATTAAAAAAGTAGGACAAATTAGAAACAAGAAATAGCAGAGCTATCCCAGGAATCCAGTGCAAAGAAATCTCTGAATGACATTGTGTGTAGAAAGCGAGCCGTAAAAATTAAAACCAGAGACCATTTCCAGGAGGCTCCTCAAAGAAAATCTTTATTAAGGATAATGTCATGGATTCTAAGAAATATCCAATGACTGATGAGTTACATGACGTTATTGACTAGGTAAGGAAAAGGCTGTCTCTTTTTCAACAATAAAAAGGAACAAAGACTGAGAATAAGAGAAAAGTAAACAAACAAAAAAAAACTGTTAAGGAAAATAAAGTTTCAAATATGAAGCAAACAAAAATATGACATTAAATTAAAATAATTGATACATTCAAGTATTAACCTAGGCACAATTCCTCTGAACTGATAGTTCATACCTAAAAAAGGAAATTGAAACTTCTGTACATTATTTTTACCTGGTTCTGGAGTATTTATATGTAATAATATGGTAAGTGCCCCTTACTGTTTTTCAATTTGTAGAATAAACTCCATTCTACATTGAATACTTATATATGTTTACATAATTGAATAAATATTCTGTCTGCATTGGGGTGCCTGGGTGGCTCAGTTGTTAAGCATCTGCTTTTGGCTCAGGTCATGATCCCAGGGTCCTGGGATGGAGTCCCACATCGGGCTCCTTGCTAAGCAGGAAGCCTGCTTCTCCCTCTCCCATTCCCCCTGCTTGTGTTCCCTCTCTCACTGTGTCTCTCACTCTCTCTCTGTCAAATAAATGAGTAAGATCTTTAAAAAAAAAAGTGCTGTGAAGTGTGTAAACCTGGCGATTCACAGACCTGTACCCCTGGGGATAAAAATATATTATATATTTATAAAAAATAAAAAATTAAAAAAAATTTTTTTGTCCATGTCAAAATAAAGGTAAAACTGACCAACATGGGGGGTGAAAGGATTTGGACAGGGGAGAAGTGCAGTTAACACATGAATATTCTCATCTAAAATGTTCAAAAGTTAAAATAGCCTGTTCAAATTTTAGGACAAGAAATACAGGATTATGTATATTTAAATACAGAAGTATAAAAGGAGAAATAAAACTGTTGGCTTTTGAAAGCAAAAGGACATAAAGTGAGCTAAGGGCTTTAATGAGGGGCATCTGGGTCACTCAGTCAATTAAGCATCTGCCTTCCGCTAGGGTCATGATCCCAAGGTCCTGGGATTGAGTCCCAGATCAGGCTCCCCGCTCAGCAGGGGAGCCTGCTTCTCCTTCTGCCTGCCTCTCCCCCTGCTTCTTCTGTCTCTTTTTCTCTGTCAAATAAATAAATAAATCTTAAAAAAAATAGTCTCTAAGTTTTAACCATAAGTATTATCTTACTATTAGAAAGCAGTAGATAATATCTCCAATAAGGCAGCTAACATATAGAGAAAATTATTTCTAAAAAAATAGAGTACTTTGAAGGACTAAGAAAATAAATATTTGAAAATAATTTTGAGAAGTGGAATTGATATCGCTTCTCGGCCTTTTGGCTAAGATCAAGTGTAGAAGTGGAATTGATAGCGTGGGCTGAAGGTATGTGAGGGGAAATGAATTATTGTAGCTATGTATCAAGCCTTTATTTAATTTTCATCTTGTGTATGCATTAATTTGATACCCATTTGAATAGGAAAACATAAACTGCTATTTAACATCCCCTTTATTAAGTTGCAAATAACCAGTTTTGGTATCTTCTGGGGCCTTTCATAAATGGCATTTTAGCTTCCAGAACTTCAAAACAGCGATAGATCCACATAGAATTATAAGAGAATTGGCTTCTCTTTTAACTTTTATTGAGTTTCTACTATATGATAGGCACTTATCAGGCGTTGGGACTATATGATTAGAACATAACCCCTGCCCTTAGTGGGTCTCTCAGAAGAACCCACCTCATTTCTTTTGTCCTGTTTCCTTTTAGGTACTTCGGGTCGACCCATTTCACACAGATGCTGATGAAACACAATTCTATAGACCTCTGCCTCTACTTCTTAACTTTCAATCCAATGCTTTCTCTAACATCTTTTTAAATTTACCCTCTTAATCTATTCAGAGGAAAGAGATTGCTGTAGGGCCAGCAGTTGAACAGGATGACATTTAGTACCAAAGCCCAACAGTTTTACCTGTCCTGGTTTTCTTTGGTATTAGAGAGGGTAGCAAAGAGAATTATCACAAAAGAGAAGGGAGACTACTATCTGCTGTTGCTGAGGGACAGATGAGTTTCTTTCTCCCTTTGAACTAATGAAAGAGGCATGATTTAGGCTGTTAGATGCTACAGTTTATATGCCTTACAGGGATTCTGAGGACTAATTTCTTCTTACAGTGGATATGGAATGGACATTAGCTGTTTTAACCATCTGTGCAATATAAATCTTAGGAAGAGATTGAGAGGACACAAATAACTCTGTGTGTGTGTGTGCATGTGTGTGGTCTGAGCCAACAGGCTAATTCCTAATTTCTAAGAATATGTGTTAAGCAAATTTTGGAAGTCATCATGGTGAGAAGCTGGCTTTTTCAGAGTTACAATTTTTGCCCAATATATAACTACTAAAAAAATCGCCTTGATTCTAAAACAAGAGCTGTGATTAAAAGGAAATTCTATAAAAAGAAAAGAAATGAAGTCTGTAAGTCTAACATGATTATACCCAATAATATTTCTCCTAAAATAATCCATAGCTGGAAATATTAGTCATTTAGTTACATCTAAAAGAGATTCCTATTCTCGAATCAGGAAAAACTAAATTAAAATCTGGGCTACATTTTCAAAAATAATCACACAAACTTTATATATAATATATGCTTACAATTTTAACATAGAATATTTTAAAAGATTTATAACTAAAGGTCATTTTAAGGGGAAACATTTATGTTTCAAAGTATATTTAGAAAAAGACTTGATATTGAAGATTTTAGTGCCACTATTTTATCTCAGTAAGTTGTTCCTCAGTATCCTTTTAAAATGCAGAATCATACTGCAGTATTTTTGACCCATTTTATCCAGTGAATGAAAAGGTTGTTCTTACTTTTAGTTCAATTTAACAGAATAACAGAATCTTAGACCCGGGAGAAACTTCAGGAGGAAAAAAAAAAATCCCTCCTTTCCCACACTAATGAACAGAGAAGGAGACATTATGGGTGTTGAGGTCTGCCTGATTTCCTAACCCCTGTAGCCATCTTCTCTTTGTATCTGGAAGAGCTTGGAACTCATCTTGTCCCTAGCTCCAGCCAGACCTTCTGAGGATTAGCATTTAGCAGTCCAACTACTTGTTCTTTCTGCAGTCTAGACCCAGTCCTAACAATCTGACTTCTAACAGATTCCTGAGCCCAAGCGCTACATTTTTGCCATGTTTTGGTTATGTTCTTGGATCTAATTCTGCTGCCCAAGTCCGTCTAGAACAACCTTGCCTTGCCCTCACCAATCCCTGTCCAGTAATTAGAAACTGAATGTCTAGATACTGACTTCCCTGAGGCCAACTGCCGTCCTGGAAATATGGATATTACCTCCTACATCATTCTTTTTCATACATTGTGGTATTGGTATCTCTAGTTCTTATTACTATTCTGGATTTAATTGTTATTGCCTGTAACCATCTTTGAGTTCTACCAAGCTGAACTTCTGTAGTTAGGTTGTTTTTGTGTTTTGTGGGTTTTTTTTTTTTTTTTTTTCTTTAAGCACCTGTCCCTTGCCAAAGACCAGATTAATTTTAATCCTAATAAACTCTTCTGAGGCTGAGATAATAGTGTACTCTTTAACTAAGACTGTCATAAAAGATACGACTTGATGGCCCAAACAACAGAAACTTATTTTCCTCATAGTTCTGGAGGCTAGAACTCCAATATCAAGATATTGGCAGTGTTGGCTTCTTCTACGATCCATGATAGACGGATATGTTCCAGGACTTTCTCCAGAGCTTGTAGGTGACCATCTCCTCCCTGAGTCTTCACATTGCCTTTCCTCCGTGTGTGTCCAGATTTCCTCTTCTTATAAGGATACCAGCCATATTGGATTAGAGGCTATCCTAACAACCTCATTTTAATGTTTTTTTTTTTAAGATTTTATTAATTTGAGAGAGAGCCAGGAGTGGGGGCAGAGGGAACAGGACAAGCAGACTCCCAGCTGAGTTCAGAGCCCACCTTAGTGCTCAGTCCCACCACCCTGAGATCATGACCTGAGCTGAGGTCAAGAGTTGGACTCCTTACCTGCTGAGCCATCCAGGCACACCAGGACCTCATTTTAATTTAATTATCCCTTTAAAATCTGTGTCTCCAAACATGGTTACATTCTCACTTGGTTTGAGGACTTTAACATATGAATTGGGCAGGGGGCAGGGCACAGTTCAGTTCATAACAGTAACATTCAGAGTAGGAAAGAAACCAAGTCATCTGTATACTTATGTGCATACATGATAAATAGTAATGTTTGGCATTTGTCTCCACTGTTTTCCACACATAAAAAACATAAGAATATCACGAATTTTGTTGAGGGGGAACCTGGATGGCTCAGTTGGCTAAGGGTCTAACTCTTGGTTTCAGCTTGGGTCATGATCTCAAGGTCTTGGGACTCTAATCCTGTGTAGGGCTCCATGCTCAGTGGGGAGTCTGCTTTGGGATTCTCTCCCCTTCTGCCCCTCCCTACCCTGCTCTCTCTCTCTAAAGTAAATAAATGAATCTTTTTAAAAAAAGAGTCTTATCAAGTACCTACTTTATGAAGAGAACTGATATCCAAGGTGATGAAGACACAGTTTTAGGCACAGTTTTAGGCACCAAATACAGTGTGCTTATTTCTTAACCTCTGTAAGCCTCCATTTCTTTCACTGGGAATAACTGTACATACCCCATGAAGTAGTTGTTGAGATTAAATTAGATAATTTCATATGGCTCCATATACCTAGTACCTGACACACAGCAAGGGCTCAACAAATACTTTTATTTCTGGTGGCCTGGGTGGCTCAGTTGGTTAAGCATCTGCCTTCGACTCAGGTCATCATCCCAGGGTCCTGTAATGAAGGCCCTGGACCTGCCTCCCTGCTCAGCCGGGTGTCTGCTTCTCCCTTCCCCCACTCTTTTGCTCTCTCTCTCTTTCTCCCAAATAAATACATAAAAAAAAAAATCTTTAAAAAATACCTTTATTTCTATGATACCATATAGGAGCTATAGATAATACATGCTACAGAAAATCAGAGGGAAGCCAGAAAGCTTAAGTTTTCATGGTGGAACCGGGGTAGAATTGGGGCAGGAAGATTCAATGTGGCATTCTAGTTAGAGAGCCTAGGATGAAAAATGAGAGACATACAGAGTATTCTGGGAACCGTTAGGCTTACAGACTTGTGGAAGAAAAAAAGCCTACAGGTTACAGGTCATGTGAACAGTTTCAATCCCAGTTTGTTCAAGAATTGAGTTACCTTGGACTCTAGAATGAGAGGGATGGACTATATCCGTGATCCTCATCCTTGGACATACCTTAGAATATGCTATAAAAATTGTCAGAGTAGCACCAGAAAGGATTCTGACTTAGTCATTGTGGAGCCATGCCCCGATTTATTTTAATGTGTGCAACTAAATTGAGAACTACAGGACTAGTTGAATACACTTTATAATCACTTGAGAAGCTTCCTACAAATGATACCAGTGGTTAAGCCCCAAGCACACAGATTCTGATTTAATAGTTCTGGGTTATGGCCTGAGGATCGTTAATTGTTTCTTAAGGATCTATTATGCTAATTCCAGTGTGTAGTCAAGGTTATGAATGGCAGATCTTGACAGTTTTCATTCAAGGACTTTTCCAAATCTCAGCCCTGGCCCTTTATAAATTATGAAGTGCTGGTTCTTCCAAGAGAATTTTAATTTTGTATCATAATGTGAGAATCCCATTTTAAAAAGTTGCTTATGTATATGAACACGTATTTGATGGGAAAAGCAGCCAAAATGACACAACTTGTGATCTGAAATAATTCAACTTACGTTTTGGGGACAGAATAAAAAGAAGTTGTATGTATCCAGATACATTTTAGAACTCTGACCCTGGTACTTTAAATTTATTTTGTGTCAGACGAACAGGTATGAATTCTGTAGGCGACTGTAGTGCTTAGGAGCCCACAAATGAGAGGGATTGAAGAATAGAAGAGTGACCTTGCAAATGTCTAGGACAGAAACCAGAAGCCATGCCTAGGTAGAGACAATAGATAGGAAAGTAATTCTCTTATACAAATGAGAGTAATTGTGACTCTCCTAATCTTTGTCCCAGTTGCATTAGTGGTAAAGCTCTTACAGATTGGGTCATTTCATAGAGAATGAAATCCAAAACCCAAGCCAAGCCTGTCAGTCCTCAGTGTAGCACCAATTTACTCTCACAGACTTACTTTCTCTAACCCTGTGGTCTTCTTCTTCTTCTTTTTTTTTTTAAGATTTTATTTATTTATTTGACAGTGATCACAAGTAGGCAGACAGGCAGGCAGAGAGAGGAGGGAAAGCAGGCTCCATGATGAGCAGAGAGCCCGATGAGGGGCTCCATCCCAGGACCCTGGGATCATGACCTGAGCCGAAGGCAGAGGCTCAACCCACTGAGCCACCCAGGCGCCCCACCCTGTGGTCTTCTTGATTAGCATCTACACCCTGCCCTTCATGCCTACCAGATACTTTTCCATCTCTGTTCTTTGGCATTTAAGTGCCTTCCTATCTCTAGTTATGATTTGAAACTTAGACCAAATTTCAGTTCCTCTCTTGTTCTCTTGAACCAATTTTATGTTTAATGTTTGCAATTTTGCGTCTTTTCCTGAAGGAAACTGATTGTAAGTGTAAGTAAAGACAATATGTTTCTGTGTTTATATAGCGCTTTATGCTTAGAGTAGTAGTTTATATTTACATACATAGAATGTAGTTGTTGGATTAAGTTGTGCACTGCTAGATCTTTCTCCATTTTTTAAATTTGTGGAGCTAATTATAAAAGTAAGAAGCTAATAAATTGTATATTTGAGTAGAGAGAAAAGACATACCCAAAAGTATAGTTAAGGATAATTTAGTTTGAAAAGGGGTAGCTTTTCTTGTCTTCTAATTCTTGGTGTAGCCCTTTAGTTTATTGAATTAATGACTGTGCATTTGGTAAAAGTACGTCAGTCAATAAGTACCTATTCATGCAATGGCAAGAAATTCTTTATTTCTTGTGTGATTACAGCTTACTTCTCTGTGCTCAGAATTCTATTTCTTTATTTTTAGTAATTTGGACATTACTTAATTCTTTAAACTATGAAAAGGAAACCACAATATTACTACCACTAGATATTAACTTACTGTATGTTTTTTTATATATAATTTTTTATTTTTTATAAACATATATTTTTATCCCCAGGGGTACAGGTCTGTGAATCACCAGGTTTACACACTTCGAAAGAAAAAAAATCAGTCATCTGAAACGGAGAAATTATAGTGTGAATTACAGTAAGGAATTGCCATTAGACTTAAAAAATAAGTAAGACAACATCAATAACATCAGCAATAGTAGTGAAAAGCAAAAGCAGTTAAAGGAGAACTAATAGTGGTCAGAAAGGACAGAGCTGAGAATTTAATTGATATACTCCCCCCCCCCAAAAATTATAAATTAGAGAGAATAGTTTGTCTAGGAGTTCATGAATTAGGTTAGAGATTAAGAACCTCTGGGAAACCGTGAGGTACATTAAGTACCATCATCCAAGACCTGGTATTTTTCAGGGTTAGGGTGCTTGGGATACTGATTGGAATTTCTCAAACTCAGTCTAGATGGCTGGAATCAAAGTCACATAAGAAATTATAGCCCAATTAATGAGTAAACTGTCAAATTTATTTAATAGCCAGGATCCTTACCTCTAAGTGACCTATTTGTGTTTTAAGTTTACAAAATATGTTTGCATCTCAAAGAGTATCTTGGCAGAATAAACTCTTCATGATGGATATGGATAAATATTTATTTATGTAATGTATAAATGTATAATGTAAAAATTGGAAGCTAGCTCAATTTTCTGATTAAAGGGCACTGTTTAAAGAATGCAGTGTAGCCATAAAACTTCTATTATGTATTCTCATGTTTACTTATAAAAATATATTTGTAATGACTGAGAGAAAGACATTGCTAATTGTATATATACTATATGTTTTTGAAAAAACATTTATGTACACAGAGAAGGAACTGAAAGGAAATGTTGATTATACTTATATCTAAATGATAAAATAAGGTATATTCTTCATTTTTTTGTCTTCCTTATATTTTAAAACTCCTACCATAAACATATTCCTTTATACTAATTTAATTTGGGTTTTCTATTTACTCTTTCTTGCTTTGCTTTTCTTTTTCTCCTTTCATGCCTTCTGTTATATTGATCAAGTTATTTTATTTCTTTCTTTTTAAGATTTTATTTATTTATTAGAAAGAGAGTACAAGTCAGGGGGAGAGGGAGATGCAGACTCCTCATTGAGCCAAGAGCCCGGTGTGAGGCTCAATCCCAGAACCCTGAGATCATGACACTTAACCAACTGAGCCACCCAGGCGGCTCAGTCAAGTTATTTTCTGAGCCTATTCATTTATTTTAGATCTTAGGACACTGTACCTCTTTTTTTTTTTTTTTTCTATCCTTTAATGCAAACCTTAGCTTTTCAGTGCAGTATTTAGTTTTACAGTTTTTTAGCAATATCTAAAAGTTCTTAGAGCCCTCTATGAAGGAAGACTTTAGTATGCTTTAACTTTCTTCCAAAATTTACTGTTTTCTTTCTAGCCCCAATATTACTATTACCTGGAACAGGCCTAGCATGTTTTTGAACATTTGAATAAATAAATGTTAATTTTATTTTTATATTTAATACTTAGGTTTACCAACATGTTTACCATGATTTATTGACTTCATTGTTTATAATTACTTCCCATATCTCCTTTTTTTTCTGACTTCATTTTTCTTTTTATTAGAACTTATCTTTTATTAATTCTTTCTGTGAGAGTCTAGCAGTAGGAAAATACCACTAGTTTATCATTTCTTGAGTGGTAGTTCAGCTGAATATACGGCAGAGGCTTTTTCTCTTCCACGGTTTCCTCTGCTTCACCTTCCAGGCAGCAATCTTGGGAGGCTGACTGGAGTTGCTCTGAGCCGTGTTACCTGGGGAAGCGTTGGTCAGGGGGACAGGCCATCATGGTGGCAGCCGCCTCTACCCAGCACTGGTCTCCTTGTCAGCGGGTTCCACAGCTTCACCTCTGTGGTTTCTGTAAATTTCAGCTCTACACTTGTCTTATTTATGCTTTGTAGCATAGCATTTATTGTTTGGAATAAATATTGGACTGTGTTTGAGTAGAGGGAGGATTTTATGTGTGTTTTACTTGGACATGCAGCACACATACTGTTTTTAGGAAGGTCTTCTTAAAAATTAATTGAGGAAGGAATAAACAAACCAGTACTACTGTGGTCCTTTAGTCATAGTAGAAACCAGGGAAAAATGCTGCCCTTTTATATGGTTTGTTTGGAAATTTTATTGTGGTAGAATTTAGGGAGTCTCCTGTTCTGGGAAATCACTCATTCTGATTTGTTTCATTCCTGAAACGTTTTAAAAGTACTTCTAACAAAACAACAACAAATAAAGACAACAAATGGATACAAATAAATAGAAAAGGGAAATAGAAATAATGAAGTGGAAATGCAAGTTTCTATATAGCATTTAGTTAATTAGTTTATACATCATGTAAGTGATCATCTCTCTCTTTCCTTGACTTTGTGTCTTCTTTTTATTTATTTATTTATTTATTTTTATTATTAATTTTTTATTTTTTATAAACATATATTTTTATCTCCAGGGGTACAGGTCTGTGAATCACCAGGATTACACACTTCACAGCACTCACCAAAGCACATACCCTCCCCAATGTCCATAATCCCACCCCCTTCTTCCAAACCCCCTCCCCCCAGCAACCCTCAGTTTGTTTTGTGAGATTAAGAGTCACTTATGGTTTGTCTCCCTCCCAATCCCATCTTGTTTCATTGATTCTTCTCCAACCCACTTAAGCCCCCATGTTGAATCACCACTTCCTCATATCAGGGAGTTCATAGGATAGTTGTCTTTCTCTGCTTGACTTATTTCGCTAAGCATGATACGCTCTAGTTCCATCCATGTTTTCGCAAATGGCAAGATTTCATTTCTTGCTGTTTGAAGTCTCGTCATATGTGGCCTAATGTTTCTACTTAGCCTTTTTATTTGTTGTTTTCTTAGTGAAGTAATGTCCATGATTGTAGGAAGCTAGGTGTTTGGGCCACAGTATAATAAAAAAGTCATTACTACTCACTAGATAGCAGTACTTGAATTATATCCTATAAAGACAAATACATATATACCTTTGATGGCTTTTTGAACTTATAAATGGGACTTGAAACTGCCAACATATCAAAAGGGAAAAGTTACACAACACACTATTTGAAACTACTTCCTGTTTATGATTATATGGCTGCCTAAGTTAAAGAAATGGAAAACAAGCAAAACTGATTTCCACTAAAAGAAAACCTATAAATGATGAAAGATAATGTTTATTTAAAAAGGTATACCTGAGTTTACATGAAGAGAAATCTCGGGAGTCAGAATAGAAAGGAGAAAGCCAATCCTGAAGTATATAGGGTGATACTTCAGCAACACCTCTGGTTCAATTAAGACTTGTAATGTCTCAAGGTTTGGGTTTAAAAACACAGGGCCACCAGAGGCAATTTTGCCCTTATAAGAAGCAGGTAACTGGAACTGACATCTGTGCATAAGGCCATCACCCTCAGAGTGCTTCCCCCACAAAGAAAGGATTAATATTAAATTTTATACAGCTCGGATAGATGAGGAAACTTTATTCTGTCTGAACCCTGGGTGAAAAATCAACAAATGTCTTGTAAGGAATTGAAACCTCATTGTGTTCCTTAAGTAGATTTTGTAGACTGAATTTATATTGCCTGTATTATGATTTAATCCCAGGACAAGAAATTAACATTAACTTTGGTCCTTGATCAGTGATACCTCATTCTGTAATACCTTTCCTATCTAGCTTCAAGTTGAAAAGCCTTCCCATTTTGCTATAATCAATAACTTAAGTTACAAAGGACACACAAGTGCTCAGAAATGGCACTCAGTATTTTGGCTTTGTCAGTTGGATTCCCTTTTCTTTTAGCATGTTTTTCTATCTTATACAGAGAAGTGCGGTAATGGCTAAAGCATTTGTACCACGCTTTAGGCTGAAGGGGTCAATTTTTCACTATACTTCAAATATCTCAGCACCATGAAAACCACTCAGTTTCATATTGTCCTACTTTGCTAGGTCTCCTATAGAAAATGTGTAGGATCAGTCAGAGGGTATGAGTTGGAGAAACATTCTGGATTGGTGAGTCAGGTTTACAGGGTAATCGCTATCCTTAATACCAACCTGCCTTTACTTTCTGCTCCTCTCTTTAATCTCCCTTTCATCGCCCACTCACCTTTCCCCCTCTTCTCCTTAAAAAGGTCCTCTCTGAAGTGTTCCCTACCTCACCCTGGCCGATATCCTTCTACTCTCTGACATTTTGGCATATGTGCTATTCTTTTTTTTTTTTTTTTTTTAAGATTTTATCCATTTACCTGAGAGAGAAAGAGAAAGAGAAAGAGGGACAGAGATAGTGAGAGAGAGCATGAGTGGGTAGGAGAGGGAGAAACAGGCTCCCTGCTGAGCAAGGAGCCTGAGGCACGCTCAGTCTCAGGACCCTGGGATCATGACTTGAGTGGAAGGCAGACCTCCACCAACTGAGCACCCAGACGCCCCCACATATGGGCTATTCTGATACCCAGTTTTGACTCAGTTTCTCCATGTGGTTGTTTCAGGGTCTGGGAGATAGCTAGCTTAGAAGATAGTCTCCCTAGCTTGGAGGATAGTGCAGATCAAGGCAGGTTTACTGACCAGTTCTTCTTCTTCTTCTTCTTCTTCTTCTTCTTCTTCTTCTTCTTCTTCTTTATTTTTTAAAATAGATTTTACTTATTTATTTGTCAGAGAGAGGGAGAAAGAGCAAGTGAGCACAAGCAGGGAGAGTAGCAGAGAAACAGACTCCCCGCTGAGCTGGGAGCCCAGTGTGGGTCTCGATCCCAGGACCCTGGGAACATGACCTGAGCCGAAGGCAGCTGCTTAAACGACTGATCCAGCCACCCAGGCGCCCCTGACCAGTTCTTCGTGAAAGATTCTTTTCATGCATTCTTGTCCTCTAATACACCGTGAGACAAAAGAATAGTAACATTCACAGGGTGCTAGCATTCATTTATATTGCAAATGGTTTCGTTACCACAGCTTGAGATTCCCATACCTGTATTTCAGAATTTCAGAGCAATAAACTCTTTGAGTGTTTTTATTCTTTCAAACTTTCTCAGGCAAGGCATTATATAACCAGAGTGTCTTCTAGTATCCAACACAGCCTTGTAGGAAGCATAAATCCTGATACAAGATAGGTTGCAGCCTTATGACTCAGGAAATTGCAGGTATGAAAGTAGCTCTCAATCCTGGGGGGGGGGGGAAGTTAATTAAATATATTAATCTCCCAAATCCTAATACAGTTCTTCCTTTACTTAGGATGGGGTTGCATCCTGATGAAACCATCATAAGTTGAAAATACTTAAATTGAGATGCATTTAATACTTAACATACTGAACTTCATAGCTTCGCCTAGTCTACCTTAAATGTGCTCAGAATACTTACATTAGCCTATAGTTGGGCAAAATCGTCTAATGCAAAGCCTATTTTATAATAAAGTATTGAATATCCCACTTGATTGAATACTGTACCTAAAATAAAAAGCAGAATGCTTGGGCACAGAATGGTTGTAAGTGTATTTTGTTGTTTACACTGGTGATCACGTGGCTGACTGGGAGCTGTGGTTCACTGCCAAGGTCTAGTATGATGACAGGCTATCATACCTTGTGTTTTTAGTCCAGGAAAAGATCAAAATTCAAAATTCAGACTGTGGTCTGTGTTGAATGCATATTGCTTTCATACCATCCTAAAGCTGAAAAATTATAAGTGAAACCATTGTAAGTCAAGGACTACCTGTATTTTATTCATTCTCATGTCTTTAGGACTAACCTTTTTTTGTTACTCCACAAAGTCCCCTAGTTGTATTTTGAATATTGGTCTATTCTATGTCCATCATATATACAATTAGGATTTCCCAGAATATGTCATTTGGACTTTGTGTTTTGTTTTATGTTTGTTTGTTTTGTTTTAGCTGAGGATCCTTCAGAACAGTTGCTTTAGTATGGTTATGTAGAAGTAAATAAATCGAAGACCTCGGTCCAGAAGCATATCTGTGTGGGTCAGGAAGGAGATAGGGGAGCTGGTGCTTTGTGACAGCAGAATCACAGATAGCACAGTGACAGAGGAGGACACAGAACAGCGCCTTTTACTACAGAAACTACCCAAACAAACAACATGGTCCTCAAAAATCAACTCTGAATCTATAAAACAGAATGCAGTACTTCCCTCCCTTCCCATCTAGCATCTCAGCAAAGCAATAATAGTTTTAATAAGTGTGCTGCCAAAAATGAGTGTGATCAAGTTTGGCCAGTGCGAACTTTGGGCAAAATTTCTATAAGTAAGGACTTCTTACCACCTTTAAAGGTAATATGCCCTGTGATTGTTCTAGAAAATAATACAATACACAGTGTGTCCTGAATACATTTGATCAGGGTACTTTTGATTCTGAACAATCCCTTAATATCTCTATAAACTAGTGTTCTGAGGTCAAGGCAAGGGCGCGCCATGCTAAAGTCTTGGGAAGGACCTCAGCTTGTAATATCCTATGCATTTTACCTGGTGTAGATTTGCTTGCCTCAATCACGAACCCCCAAGAACAGTTTTGTACTAGAAGCTACATAAAAGTTAGTTCCCATACTTAAGGATGTTGTGACCTAAACCAAGATTAGCTTTGATTTTTATTGTTATTTTTAAATTCAGATTCTTACTCTGCCATGGACTAGATATGTCACATATCATACTTAAGCCTCAGGTTCTTCATCTGCCATATGGGAATAATAATAGCACTCAAACCTTCAAGGAAGAGACTGGGGTAGCTCTTTTTTCTCTTTACTCTAGTGCTTAGCATATCCAATATTCAGAATTTTTGCTAGGTGAAAGAAATTATGAATGCATGCAGGGATCAATGAAACTTTTGAGAAATAATAGAATAAAGTCCAATATGGAACTCACCGGTTAAGACCTGAAGAGAAGTGATAAACAATGAAGAGAACCACATGGATTGTTTAGTCAGTGAAAATGTTTCAGAAGAGGTACCTTGAAACTGAACTTGCATTTATGCCATAACTTTTTACAAATACTGTATTCTGCTACTGGTTGTAAAGATTAAGAACTGTGATTTTTACTAAGATGGTGTAGAGTTTACACATGCATAGACTGAAAAACAATATATTTACCCTGTTTCCCCAGAGTTTGTCCTGCCCTTGATGCCAAAATATTAATACAATGCAGTGTGGCTCACAAAGTGGCAGATACAACACGTTATTTCCACGTGGACAGTCTTCAGTTCGTAGTCCCACAGGGAATCAGATGCTTTATTTACATCCCACTGAGATTTTATAACCTAGACATCCCTGTTATGTACAATTACTTGATATGTTTATCTTTGTAGAGGTATACCCTATTTTTTTAATAAGATAATGATTGTGACCAGCAGAGGACGTTTACGTAGATGAGTCAGCTATAGATGAGCAGAGACGTTTTTTAACTTTTTAAGTATTTGAGGAGAGTTAGGAAATAAGTATATATTTACTGTATAGCATTTCAGGGCCATCTCCTTAATATGTATTATATGAAACTTAGAAATTCAATACAGCATTATTACTTCAAAGTGTACTTGTAAGAGATTTGTGATTTGAAATCAGTCTCTTGTTTTTTGTTGTTGTTGTTGTTTGGTTTTTTTGTTTTTTTGCATCAATGGTTAGGACTGTGGAGGGAAAAAAAAAAACGTAATTTCCAGGTTACTGTATATAATTAATATTTAAAGCTTAAAGGTACTGTCAGTTGATTGTAATAAGTTTTATCTATACTTTCTGGCTTTTCTCTTAGTACTGAAGTTTAATTAGAAAATAAAAATTTGGTGAAGTAGAAGCTTTATTTAGGTTGATGGGTTAGGAATTTAGTTTCGAGACAAGTCAATCTTGGAGTATACTCTCATGTCTGTTTCTATAAATGGTTGATTATTTTATAATGCCTTTTATCCTGGTCACTTCTCAGATTTGTTTTAAAGCACATGAATATGCCTTAGGAAGTGTGATATACATGATATACCTTATTTTTACATTTTGCAACATTCTCTGTATTAAAATCCAAAAAGTAATGATTACTTGCAGAGTAATATGCTTAAATTAAAATACACATTTCTGTTTTAATGAAAGGACTACATTATGACAGAGGAAAAGTATAACTCCTTTCTTTCCCCCATAAATTAAGAGTTTGCATTCTATCTGAAAGAAGGTACAGCTCTTCACAGTCTAGAAATGCACCAGATCACATATAGTAGGAAAAAAGATCCATATATATATTTAAAATTATTTGCCTCTACTAGGAAGATACAGCAATAAGAAGAGGGAATCTACCTTTAATAGTTTATGTAAATAGGAGAAAAATAATATATAAAGAATTAGTACATATGTTCAAAGATAAGCTAATTTCAAATATGTCTTCAGGAAGAAACAGATCTTTTTTTTTTTCACAAATCAAAGATATAATAATAAGAAACTCTCTCATTTAATTGATTTTAATAGTACTAAACAAAAGAAGAGTTATGTTTTAAGAAATCATCCTATGGGCTAATGGCATTTTGTTGTCATAAAAATCCTTTATTTAGCCCTCTCCACAAATAAGCTCACAGCAGGAGAAAGGCCACTAGTTAGAGCAATTTGGAGGATAAGTAAACAGAAGGAATGGCTAGGAGCAGAGTGTCATCTGGCAGAGAGCTTATTTCCTGAATCCTGTGGATCTGGTTAAAACCCAACAGAGATGCCAATATGCTTCTCCTCAGTAAATGCTACCAGTCTCCACACCACCAGGCCTACTGAGGCTTATGCGTGGCATTTTATCCAAGCAGTCCTTTGCATAGCTGCACAGTGCCTGCAGTGACCTGAGTCAGTCATGCAAAGAGACTTTCCTAAGCTCACACCAATATTTTCTTTTAGTTTCCATTTTCTGCTGCTCCTGACCCACGGGTTGGTGCTATTGTTCAATGATGTAAGAGGAGTGGTGGAGGAAGCACTTTGTGCTCTTCTTAGATACGATCTTGACTTTGTTTAGAAGCAAGGCTGAAAATCCCTAGGCTGAATTTCTTTACAAGGTTGCTGTCATGTGTGCACCTGGGACACCCATCTCGTCAGAAGGGTGGGGAGAAGTGAGGTCCCTTGATTCCGAAGAGGAAAGAGTCAAGGCCCGAGGAGCAGGTGCTGGTAAGCGACAATGAGTTTGGGGCACGGGAATCCCACTTCATTATTTTTAAGAGTTGGACAGAAACCTATATTAAAAAAAAAAAGAAAAGAAAAGAAAAAAAGAAACCTCTATTTAACACTCCCTCTGTATCTGTTTTTCTAGTGTAATTATTCCCATTCTATGTGTGTCAGGTATGGTGTGATTTTGTTCCATTTTCTCAACAGAGTAAAGTTTCTAGTTATCAACTTTATCTTCATTTCCTCTGGAAAGAAATTACTAGATTTGTAATATAGCTCTAGGGATTGTAAGATGATTAATCACATTCACAATTTATTTTCTTGTGTAATAGCCAGCCCCAAAAGATACAAAGATTAGACCGCCAGTATTCTCTGAAAATAAGGAAAAGCAATAGCAAGTTGTTTAATTGTGCATGAGTTTTGTTTTGTAGTCAGTGGATATCATGCTTTCGTTCATGCTAGTATGGAAAGTAAGAAATACTGGACAAATAAGAGTCATCATTAGTGGATAATTCAGCCCCAAAATAGGAAGTTTGTGTCACTTTTTCAAAATAATGGATCCCAGTTCTTGAAAAGAGCTGAAACGTTTCCACACAGGCCTTGACCTGGACCATAGTAGCACAAGGTCAAATGGCGTATGTGAAGCAAGCTCAAAATTGCAATTGATGTTAGGCTTTATGTGTTCTCTCCCCAGGGAAATCAGTCTGCTGATCTTTGAAAGGCTGTGGAGTCACAGCTGAGTGAGAGCCTATGAGATGCTATGAACTATATAACCCCAAGTTGGGATATGTGTGGTTCAAAATGGACAAAGGGATAGAAATGCTCTACATAAGTAAATATTGTAAATACAAATTTCTGAATTGACCAGATAAAAATGGAAGGGTTTTCTTTTTCTATGTATATGTGGACAGTGTCTTAGGTGACTGACACTTGTTACTGTGCATAAGATCTCAAGAGTATGTGGTACCCAGAAATAAGTGAAAGGATATTTTAAAATGAGGTCGATATTAGCCCCTTCTCATATTGATTCTGTATTTTAACTCTAGTTATGAAATCTATGTGTACCATTTCAGAGAACTTATTTGGTTTACCAAACATCTTTTGTTAGAAATACAATTTGTTACCATTTGATTAATTTCCTCATATGGAGACACTTCAGGGAATTCAAGATAATTCTACCAAATTAACATAAATTCATGACATGGAATGAGAGGAAAATATTAGATTAATAGCATTCAGAATGACTTTATAATCTCAAATAAATTCATACCAGTTAATGAGAAAAAGGGAAATATGAGAAAATACAAAAAAGAATTACCTCAAAACTCAGATACAATAATAGTCCCATGCAGTGAATTAAGATATTTTACTTCAGTTGGCTTAGCCTGCATAGGTCTATAAAGTCCATAGATTCTTACATTTCAATCAAACAAAATTGTATGGTATCACTTGGACCTAGGGGAAATTGGTGAATTGATTTTTGAAAGTTTGACTTCCTTCCATAGATTATCTTGAGTATACTTGCTGGGTCAGTTTCTAGACCTTGACATGTGTATGTGTTCTCTGTGACAGGGCCATAGAGAAAGAAATGTAAACTCAACAAGGATAAGAGTTCAGCCCCACAAACTGTTCTGGAAAACCCTCCCTGGCTTCAGATGTAGGAAATAGAGGTAGATGACTGTAGGCCCCTGCATCACCATGGTTTTCCACACCAGGTCACAGGCACCTCAACTCTGAGGTAATCCATCAAAATAATTAACTCCTACTTACCGTAGTGTAGTGAAAAGCCTTTGCATGGACATTTAAGTCAGACAAAGTCAAGTCCAAATTCCAGCTCTCCTCCTTATAAACCATTTGACTTAGGGCAAGTTAATTAGCGATTCTGACCTTCATTAGTAATATGGGTTAAGTAATACTGATTTTGCCATACCTATGAGAATGACATGTAGTAAGTAAAATAATGCAGCACAATATTTGGCACATAACAATTATTCAAATAATATTTCTTTCTCTTTTCTCTTTTCCAAGCAGCAGTTTGGCCAGTCTTTAACTTAAGCCAGTTTAGGCATACTTATTTGGGGTAAAGAAAAGGCAAAGATTCTAAATAGAGACTAAAGACATGTTTCCTTAAGAGGTTGAAAACGTTGAGATTTGCTGATTTGTGTGAGACTGATATTTTGCAGTTGATTTGGTGTTGGTGAGATGATCCATGGTTCAATATTAATTTTTTTCTCATCAGATAATTATTTCTGACAGGTATATATAATTTAATTAAACACAGTGCATTTAGTTTAAATAAATGAAACATGGTTCTTAATTCTTCCCCTATTATCATTTGATCATTTAATCTTCTAAAACAAACTAGAAACAGTCTGCCTCTACTTTTCAGTAATATTCTCCAGTAATTAGAGAAGTGAATCATTGTTCATTGTTGTCTCTGGAACCTGAGTGATGTACCATGATAAAAATGAAATTTCAGGAGTGACATAATTTCACATCAACTAATATTTGTTGTTATTGTTGCTGTTGTTCTGTAATTCATGATATGGGGTTGATAGAATAAATATAGTGACCTAACAGAGAATGATTCTGTGTGAAAAAGACTATGAGTTTGTGACTCTACAATCATCAAAAAACTGCATCTTTTAATATAATATGACACACACACACACCCCCCCCCCGCCCCTGCCACCGCCAACTCCCTGGCAAAACCTATTTGGAGCTGTCCTTTTGCCCCCTGGAGATGAGCCACTATTAGCACTAGGCTGGCTATACCGGAACACTTTTGTCTTGTTCTCAACAATCACTCCTGTACTCCTGGTTGATGCCTCCTGGTGCCGGTTGTTGTCATTGAGCTGAGTAAGACCTCTCAGGGAAACTGCAGGGGAAATGGTCTGTTACACAGAGCTTGGCAGAACCATTGCCAGTGACTGATAATGGGACCATATCATTTCAGGTGAGTTTTCTGTGGTCCACAAGCCAGCAGGGGTCTGCTTGACTTTGTAATCTTAGCTTATGGATATCTCAGTGCAGTGTCACTGGGGGCATAATAGGAGGAGCTCTTTAAGCATATGCCTGAGTCTTTTCTGTTGTGCTGGTTTTAAGGGACCACAGCATTTCATTTTGTTTCGTTTCGTTTCTCTGCCTATGGGAAGGTAACATCTTCAGAGCATTGTTTCAGGAAATGGTTAATTACAGACTTACCAGAGCTTTGGTGTTTGCTACAGTGGGAACCTCTTTAGTACAGCACAGAGCACTATAGATTAATGCGGTAATCAATGAGAATCTGTACACTGCAGAGATCTGTTTTGATGACAGCAGCACTTATGGCCTTGCTTAGTGTCACCGTTGTATAATGTTGGACACTGCAGCCTTTTTTTTTTTTTTTTTGGTTTTGATTTAGAATGCAAGGACCATAAGGAATTTTAAAAGTTCTTTTGCATTTTTGGCGGATTTTTTATTGTGCTGTGGATTTGCTGCCTTTGCTAGCTAGAATTTAGTGCTTTGATGCCAGTAGCATTTATTTAACCACTCCGATGCTGCTGTTATGTTTGCTGGGTTTCTGCAGTTTCTCCTACTTCATACGTTGCACTCAGGAGCAGGTAAACTAAGCTATATTAATCTTATACATAAATGTAAAATTCATGGAATATATTGTTTAATTATCCCAAGAGTAAGATACTAAAGTGCTTCATTCAGAGCCTATCAATATAGAATAAGGAATAGTTTGCTTTTAATGTGGCAAATACACAAATATATCATCATTTTAGAATATAGTGGTGATCATTGAGCTGCATTTTATGAAGTTATTTTCATGTTTCAAGTGACTACTTGAAGCGTACATTAAATTGTCTGCTATTTAGTATTTAACTTCCAGCTTGATGTGTGTGTGTGTGTGTGTGTAGTACACAATTCAGAAAGTATATATTGTCCTTTTCTGATGGACAAAAGACAGTTGTTTTCCCTGTTTACTGAATTTCACTAAAATTAGAAAGCTTCAGAACTTAATCTTCTTAAAGAGAGAAAGATACCAGTTTCTGCATAGATGGTTATTTTGAAGTGTTTAGACAAAGGCTGCCAAGGCCTGGTTTCTCCTAATCGACAGTCCTGATTTTAGAGCACAGCATGGAATTGCCTGTGTTTCTGTGATGTTCAGCTGTGGATTAAAAGGAAAACTATTCAGATATAATGAATAGAGAGCCCAGACAGAAAGAAAGAAAAGAAAATGCAGTCTTTGGGTCAGAGGTTTGGGTGTATGACCTTGAGTAACAGAGTAACCAACCCCTCCTGACTCTTGTTTCCATTCTGCCTGTTTGAAAAGAGACGACTGTTACTCTCAGTGTGAATGACATAATGTTTTTCAGGTCCTCAGGATCCTCTGATGATGATTTCTGTGTAGAAAAAGACACTATTAAATTTTTTTTTAAGATTATTTATTTATTTATTTATTTATTTGATAGACAGAGAGAGATCACAAGTAGGCAGAGGGGCAGGGGGAAGCAGGCTCCCCGCTGAGCAGAGAGCCCGATGTGGGGCTCGATCCCAGGACCCTGAGATCATGACCTGAGCTGAAGGCAGAGGCTTAAACCACTGAGCCACCCAGGCACCCCCACTATTAAATTTTTAAAAGCATACATTTTTCTTAATAAAGGGAAGGGATAGTGCTCTTCCTGTCTTGTCTTTGCAGGGTTATCGCAGCTGAGGCTTTTTGGAAGGAAGATTATGGCTCTTTTAAATTAAACTGGTAAATCTCTTGGCTTCATTGTAACTCTTTTGCCAGACTGGCATTGAGCAAGTTTGAGGTGTCCTGGGGCACTTACTGTTAGACTGTATTCCTTTGGGGAGAAGCAGCATCTCCAGGTATGCAGCAGCAGGGTAAGGTCCTGGATGCAGAGGCTCTGGGCCTCTCTGAAAGCCTGCCAGGGACACAAGCTCTCCTGGCTACTCCTTGCTCCCTCTCAGGTACAGCAAGTACTGCTGAGAGCAGCTGAAGAAAGCGCCTGCCTGCTTTTCCCAGCAAATGACTTTCAAGAGGTCCACTTTCTGCTGAGGACAAGCTTAAAATCCAAGTGATCAGAGGCAAAAGGAAAAGAAGAAGCCAGCCATCTCCTGCTTATAAAAGTATGAATCAGATTGCTGTCTATCAAATGCTAGTTAACATTCATGATAAATAACACATTCTTTCAAGAGGATAGAGGATTTTATTGTGAATTGAGCCATGTGCTTGCAGAGGGCTATAGTTGCTAGCTAATAAAGATCATGAATCTCGTGTTCATGGTCACGCTTAATGTCTTCTTAATGATAGACATCCACTATTTTGAGATGAAGACTCAAGCAATGATGGTTCATGCTCCCATACCACTGCACCTGAGAGGTGAGAGGAAAATGTGATTGATTTCTTGTTCTCTAGCTTTGAGGGAGCAGTCTGAGTTTACAGTCCCTACAAATATATGTATAAAGGCAGTAACTTCATTAGTGAAGCAATTATCATACAGAAGATCGCCCACTCAGTTCTCTTTGAAGTTTGTGATATTGTTGGTTATTAACACGTGGTTGATGGGCGCCTGGGTGGCTCAGTGGGTTAAGCCGCTGCCTTCGGCTCAGATCATGATCTCAGGGTCCTGGGATCGAGGCCCGCATCGGGCTCTCTGCTCAGCGGGGAGCCTGCTTCCCTCTCTCTCTCTCTGCCTGCCTCTCTGTCTACTTGTGATCTCTCTCTGTCAAGTAAATAAATAAAATCTTTAAAAAAAAAAAAAAAAAGAAAAAGAAAAGAAAAGCTCTTCAGGAGAGGGAGATATTTTCATTCTGAATTATTGCCCGTGAATGGCCCTGAGGAAAATTCTCTTAGATGATGGAATTCATTTGGAAAACAAAGACAAAATTAATCTCAGTGAACAGCAAGTATATATTCTGGGTAATCCTGGCATGTTAGGGAGAAGAAAATTTCTTTACCATTCAGAATTCTTCTAGCTGATTTAAGAATTAAAGTGACATGAACCAGAATAACATGGGGGAAAAAGAAAAGAACAAGATTTAATTACATGTACATAGAGGCCCAATAAAGAAATTGAGACCTAAAGAAATGACCAATGCAGGCAGTTTTTATGCCTTTTAAATAATTTTTTCCCCTAGATGAAATGCTTTTATTTTTGGATCAGTCAAATATATAAAAATTCTTTAATATACAAACTCCAATCACAACAGCATCTGTATAGCAATGAAGGAGCATATCAGGGGTGGGGTGAGAGAAGGTTTCCAGGGTCCCTACTGCTTCCTATATCTACACTAACTCTGTGACCTGTGGCCTCTGAGAGCATGTCTTCTTAACAGAGGGCAGATCAAAGCAGCCAGAGGCAGAGAGGACCTGATGCTGACACTGAGACAGACTGAGCACAGCAGGCCCCTCCACGATGCCATCTTCCCACTGTGGTGTGGCCTCCAGGGAAAACCAGATCCAATTAGGAGATAATAGGAAAGTGACTGTGAGGAGAGTCAATAATGAATAAAGTAAATATTTCTTCTTCTTGGTTTTCTAAGAAGATTAAAAAGAAGCATATCTAATTATAAAAATAGAGATCAGTGAAGATTTACTCCTTATCTTATAGTAATATTAATAATCATCTTATTTTACTGTATTCAGTTTCACACTGATAAATGGTAGACTAGTGACATGGATTTAGATTTTGGATAGCCTGCTTCGAGTAGGCCGACTTTCGTCTTTAAGAAGGTAATTTTTCATAATCATATAATGAGTTGGTCAGTTTGTTGCAGAATTGCAGCCAAAAATTGTAAATGCCTACTTACTATAAATCACTCATTTTAAAGAAGGTTTTATGTGAGTTGCATGAGTTTTAAAGACCAGGGAGATAAATTCTTATTCTGACAAATTGTCAATATTGAATAAATTTAAGCTGACTTCAGAAAAGGGGGCATATTGATTGTAACAGATGTGGGTTCTAGCAAACATGTTTTCAGTTGTATAACATCTGTCAGATATTATAGACTTATTAATAGCTTTTGAACTTTTTTGTGGTAATAAGAAGCTGTTAACCTTACAATATTTTGCTTTTTGTTTTATTTGTTTTTCTCTCTCTACAGAATGCTTAGCCCTTGAAGCTTAGTCCTAACTTCTAAGTAGGTCCACATTGGAACAATTGTTTTATTCACTCTGAAGTTTTACTTTTATTTCAAGATTTTGTTTTCTAATAGTCTACTTAGATTACATAAAGTTTATTTTTTTCTAGATTTTCCTTCTTCATCAATGTCTTTGAAATTGTTTAAGGGACTCATCAGGAAAGAGATATTAGCACATCTGTGTATAGTATTTCTCTTGCCTGTTGATATTAAAGTCTTTTCAGAAATATGATTCATTAGACTCCTGATAGCTCATGAAGGTGCTTTCTGAGATGAATTTCTTTGCCCTCTCTATGTAATCATAAAGCTTATTTTCTCAGGGTATGGTTTCTTGATTTCCTAAGCATAGGGTTCTTAATGAAAGCATACGGCTGAGGCTGAGGCCCTGCAAGAGAGGATAATTCCAAAAGCTAAAGGTAAAACACCAAGGTAGTATACCAGTGTCCCAGTCACCCCTTCATCCAGTGACCATTTGTAATTTGGAGAGTGATGATAGGCCCATTAGAGAAATAAAGGAAGCAATGGACTCTCAGAAAAATACTTACTGTGCACAAAATTTTACATACAATTTTAAACAGTATATGAATCCCCAACTCTAATTATTGGTCATGTAAAAGGACTCACGTAACTCAGGTTATAAAGTTTGCCTTAAAGGTCACAAAAACAAAACACAAGGACTTGGCATTCCACAATAGAAAAAAGTCTTGCCCTATATGAAGGTAAGCCATTTCTCAGTGGTTAGTGAGTAAACCCAAGACTCACTTCAAAATGCTCTTGCTTCAAAACTTCATTTGAGATTTTCATGAGATTTTTATTCCACATCATAGGAAAAAAAATCCACCCCAAGCTTAACTTTCCAAAGGGTATATAAATGATAAGACACATTGATATAAGCAAAGAGATTAGAAATGATAGAAAATTCAAATGTGACGTATAGTGCTTTCATTTAGAGGAATGGGGAACTGTACTTCATAGGGACCCACATTATTTCATCTGCACGTGAAGGGCCAGCTAGGGCTATTTCTGTTCAGAATGGCTTAACAGACACTAGGCTCTTTTTCTGACATTAGGCTTCCTTGAAAAATATCCCTGATATCAGAGGCTAGTCTTGTTCCAGCAGCCATTTACTTATAGAGATCTCTTAAGGTTTGTTTTAGTGTATGAAAGTATGAAATGTTGCTATAGTTGGAGCTATTCAGTGTGGACATGAAGGTGCTGAAAAAATTGGGTACAGAAGAAGAGCCCCCAAAATATCTAGACCCTTTAGAGTATTGGTAAGAAACCTATGGCTTATAATGAGGGGAAGGATCTGTTTTTGGACTTTTTGCTTGAAATTGTCCCTTTTGAATTTGCCATCCTTTGAACATAGTCTCCACATTTGCCATGGCTAGCTTATAAGGCTAAATTGAAATGGGTACAGTTTTCATGCCTGTGAACTTGTGGATGTTTGATCTAAAGTATGATGCAATGTTAATTACATTGAACAAAGACCATAGTAGGCCCAAAGATCTGGAGTGTGTGTGTGTATGTGTGTAATTTTTTGTCATCAAAACTATTTGTATATCACTTTGGAAAACAAATGGAACTATAGAAATTATTGGTAAGAAGTGCAATTTTAAAGGCTAGAAAGTTGTCTTTCATTATTTTTATCCCCTTCAACAGTAAAAAAGGCAAAATAGCCAGGCTAGAGTCATAAAGTTTCTCATTCGAAAAATAAGTATTTAGTCATTAAAATACAGTTGCAACAATTATCTTAATCTAGTTTCTTTGAAAGTGTATTTCAAACATGATAGTGTTTTGTACCTAAAAGTAAAAGCTACTCACAGTCTTACCATATAGAAGAAAATGAGGTTGAGTTTAGGAGATGCCTGTCAATGGACTCTTTCATTTTTAAATGGAGATAAGCCTTTACTTTGAGTTAAAGTATATATAAAATAAATATATCCTTAAGCCATCAAAAAGAATGAAGTCTTGCCATTTGCAACAATATGGATGGAACTAGAGGGTATTATGCTCAGTGAAAGAACTCAGTCAGAGAAAGACAAATACCATATGATCTCACTCATATTTGGAATTTAAGAAACAAAACAGATGAATATAGGGGAAGGGAAGGAAAAATAAAACAAAAGAAAAACAGAGAGGGAGGCAAACCCTAAGAGACTTAAATTAACCCTTAGGAAACAAACTGAGGGTTACTGGAGGGGAGATGGGTTGAGGGGATGGGATAATTGGGTGATGGACATTAAGGAGGGCACTGGATATAATGAGAACTTGGTGTTATATGCAATGATGAATCAGTAAATTCTACCCCCTAAAACTATTAATACACTGTATGTTAACTAAATTAAATTTAAATTAAAATTTTTAAAAATAAAATAAATATCTTTTTATTTTGGGAAAGATTAAGGTAAATTATTTTTTCTTTTTTTTTTAAGATTTTATTTATTTACTTGACAGACAGAGATCACAAGTAGGCAGAGAGGCAGGCAGAGAGAGAGGGGAAGAAGCAGGCTCCCCGCGGAGCAGAGAGCCCCATGTGGGGCTCGATCCCAGAACCCAGGATCATGACCTGAGCCGAAGGCAGAGGCTTTAACCCACTGAGCCACTCAGGCACCCCAATTTATTTTTTTCTTAATATTGGAACTATTATAATCGCACTAATAATTTTATATTTCTCATGGGTTTCTTCCATTTTCCCAGCTCATTCTTGCTGTGATCAGTAAGACACTCTAACTAAAGTTTGTGTTGATATATATCGAAATCAGGTGCAGTGTAATCTTATGTTGTTGTTAAAATCATTAGAATTTTGCAACCAATCTCAAATGTGCTCGTATTTATTATGAGAAATTACTTAAAGATATTTACCGTCTTTGTGAGTGAAATCACTATATTTTCATCAGGAAAGGTTTGTTATACATTTATGAAATTTGCATTAGAGAACACGTGAAGAATCATTATTCTTAACTTTGTTGAAATAGCAATTTAATTTTTTTTCATAGAATGAATTTTGGAACACTGAAAAAAATAAATTAAATTTAAAATAATAAAGTAAAATACATCAGCATTTAAAAAAAGAGTTCAGAGAATAATTGACAGATTTAATGTCACTGGAAATTTTAAATATCAGTGAAAACAATATTGTTTCAATTTTTTTCACCAAACAGTTGTTAATCTCACAATTTAATTCAGTTATTTTACCAATCTCCTAGAAGAGTTTTGTTCACTTTACTCTTACTTTAAAAAGGAATTAATTTTGATTGAGAATATTTAGAAGATATTTCATCCACTCTGTGTGTAGGATATTTTGCAAAGAACAAATAACTCTATATTTCCCATTTTTTTTTTGTACTGCATTTACAAAATGTGAAGAAATAGGAGTGTTCAAAGGGAGAAAATAAGAATTACTATTTATCATTCACTGAATCCTTACTTTAATACTCATAAATCTAAAGCAGTATTGGATGAAAAGTTACTGCCATGTCTGTTTTTCGTTGCTTTTATGAGTAATGATTTAATTTTGGAATGGTGAAAACTCAGCTTCAAGTTGCTACTTCTCGATAGCTGAGTTTTCTGATAATGCCAAATATTTGCCAGCCAGCTGGTGGTTATTGATGCTATTTGTTTATGTTATTTTAATTAAAATCTTTTTCATCAGTATTATATATTGTGCTTTCATTTTTAGTTTTAAAGTAAACCAGGAAAGCTGAGAAGGAGATTTCATTCTGTTATCTTAAAAGTTCATATGTCACAAAGTAATTTTTTGGGGTTGTTCCCTAATGGGTATTGTTTTAACATCAGTTATTATGTTGCCCATTAGTACTGGGTATTGTTTTAACATCAGTTATTATGTTGTCCATTAGTACTGCTATGTTCATAGTGCTACTCAAGTATCACAGTATTGAGGACATGTATGCCCTTAACTAATTTTCTTGATTTAAGTTTTGTTTGTTTGGTTTTTAATTTCCTTGTCCCCTTCCTTGTGAATTCTTACTGCTGTCAGTATGCTTTCCAATACCAACAAAATGCATCTTCAGTAGTCCTGTGGGGTTGAGTAATAGAAAAACTCAGGATTTTGACTGTAAAATTAGTGAGGATCTAGTGGGTTTTTGGAAGAATAAAGTCTAGGAGCTCAGATTTGTGGTGTTATTTATTGCTAAGTTAGAAGCCTTTTTTTCACTTGCTTTTCATTCTCTGGCAAGATTTCCAAATGATAGTTTGCTGAGATAATTTGCTCTTTTCTGAATTCTGCTGTTTGATCTATGGATAAGTGAACACCTGTACATTAATTGCATTTTAGTTGTTTCTTATTGCATCAAAGGTATTTTGAGATTGAAGGATGGAAAATGCCATATTTTAATGAAAACAGAAGTTATAATAAATACGTTGAAACATGCTTTGTGCATATTCTTCTAATTTTATTTTGATTTCTGCTTTAAAGTCTACCTTAATATCAAACGTGACTTAAGGTCATATGAAATAAGTTAAAACGTTTAGAAAAGATTGACAAGGAAAAATAAAGGAAGAAAATTAGGCTGCAGATTTAACCATGAACATTCTAACACACGTGCTTTGAGAAAAGTACCATTAGTCATTAAACCTCAGCTTCCATAACATGAAAATAAACCAGGTAAATACACACTAATTTTTCCTGACACTGACACCAGAGAGAAATTTCTTTTGAATAGTTTCACAGAGAAGATAATCACCATCAGAGCATGATCTGTATGAGTAACACCATTACCATGATCCGTATAGTCCAGAACAATATCTGAAAAGAACTGTGGAAGCAGGGAGAGGGAAGGGACTATCTGGAAATGTCATGTAGACCAGGTGCATGGTTGTGTGATACTCTGGCTTAATTCAGAGTTAGATTTTTGAGTATCTAAGTTGACTACTGCATATCCCTCACAAAGATCTCTGTAAATACTTTAAATGCTTTAAGATAATGCATTCCAAAAAATATTGAGAAACGTTATATTCCAGAATATATTCTCTCTGAATTGCACTTGGGAGTAGTTCAGTGCCACTAGGTAATGGTGGAATCATGGATTTAAACAGCCAGGCACACTGGCCGTGAGATTGCCTTACATTCCTGAGTAGAAGACCATCCCGTCTTCTCTCGAGAGCACCCGTGACCCAGCCAAGAAACCCTATTGGGCCCATTAAGTCTAGGCCAGTGAGACTTATGATTTTTTTTTAAATAACAGTTTTTGTTATGAAAATGTTATCTAAGATGAAGCTATTTTGAAATTATTATATTGGAAACAAATATTTTTCATTTATCCAGCCCTTAAATATTTAGGAACTCTGGAAGAGAAGTCCTTTCTTGAGTCAGTAAGTTAATCTTTGATCAACCTTAATGTGGTTTGCTTTATAAAAATAAGTGTATATGTGATCTAAATGCATTGTGAGTATTGGTCCTTCCTTTTGTGCTTTCTCTTGCCTGATATATCTTCCATCATGTGCAGTTTGAGTAGAGTTAGAAGCCTTATACAGTCTGACCACTTTGACACTGTGACAGAGATTTAGATAGTAACCATGCAATATTTTGCAACCTGGTTTCCTGTGGCTATGATTTGAAAGTTTATGAATATGGATACTTGTTCAGATTTTTCTCTAGGACAATGTTGAGGCATAAAATGTTCTCAAAATTTCCCACTGAGAGTACAGGAATTTCCAATTAAAAAAAAAAAAGTCTTTTAATACATAACTATAAATTGTTTGAATTAAATAAAATAAAACAAGCAAAAACAAAACAAAACAAAAGGGGGGGAACCCCAATATTTACCGTAACTTTTCTTTGCTAGAGCTCTGGTTTTAAAATATCTATTTATATTACCAAAAATATTTGCTAGAGTATATTTATTTCCTGCTATTTTTTATAACTTTACTACATACTTTTAAATGCTAAACACTATCAGTCCCTCATAAGTACTTCCATTTTGTTCCGTGTGCCCTTGGAATTCATCTTCAGCATCATCTATTGTTCTTGTTATTTATATCCCTAAAACCGTGATAATGTATCAGTCTCTGTATTTTTTCATTTCCATGTCTTTGGGATGTAGAGAAAGGAAGAACTTGATTTGACATTCAGAATTATTATTGCAGATTAATATTGTTTTGCTAGTGTTGCCGAGGTGTGAGGTCTAGATAAGGATTAACATTTTCCTTTATCAAAGATATTTACAGCTAGAATGCTTTCTTGTAATGTCTCTGCTGTGAACTTAACCAGCACTACCATTTCTTAAGCCTGTGGTTAACATCCAGTCCCCAAACAATGAAAACATATAAACCCCGATTTTTTCCACAGGGTTTCCTGGCTGGTTATTCCGAGGCTTTGCACATGACAACCTGTTCTCCCACGTGAATGGAATACTCAGTCTCAATGTGGAAGCCTGGTCAGTTGGAAAGTTGCAGTAAAATATTTCCCTCCTGTGTGCAGCACTTCCAAAATTCTTATTTATGTAGAATCATTGTGTTAGAAAAAAGAAAAAAGTTTCCCTAAATTTGTTAATTTTGTGCTTTGTTATTCAGGGTACTTTACTCTTGCATATTTAGCTTCTGGGAAAGAAATTTCTCCATCATTAGGCCTCAGACCATATTTACACATGAAAGGTATTTCTCTCTAAGCTATTATGTGTAGACATCTTTTTGCCTTATCATCAATGATCTTAACACTTTTCTTTAGATACATTTTTATTGTCATTTAATATAGATAATAAATACAACTTGGTCTAGATGTCCTGAAGACCATGAACATCCTTATTTATTCTAAGACACAAAGGTGTGTGTGCGAGTATGCATGTGTGGTTTTTTGTTTTTGTTCAGAACTTTCAGCAATTTTAATTAATCTTCTTCTGAGGCCTGCAGCATGAGGTCAGTGCAGAGATAAAGAATAAGGGTATAATTACTCATCATGGTGTTTTGAAAGTGTTTCTGAATTCTGAAGCTTTGTATCATCTCAAAAATCTAAGTTTATATACTTTTCAAAACTAGGAAAAATTAAGCTGATGACCAATGTTAACGATCTCAAATAGCTTTTTACTTCTCAATGTCTTTTAGCTTACTGAAAGTAAATCCATAAAATTTTCTGTGCTTTTCCAAAATCCCATAATTTAGGGTGACTTAATATATATTTAAACTTCTAGTTGTTTTCTTAAGACCATCAATCTTGTTATTATTTAGATGATTTGGCTAGGAATATAAACTGAAAAAAAGGAATCTTAGGAAGTTAGGATGCTTATAACCTATTAAGATATAAATATTAAAATGTATTCCATAGCTCATATCTATACCAAATAATTTTTAAGGTATACTACAAGCCGGTTTCAAGGAAACATTTTCAAGGATTTCTTGAGTCATCAGGAAAAAAGATGAAGGGATATAAGAGCCTATTGGTTTCATAATATAGAGTAATTCAGTCACAGATATTTTGCTGATAGATGTATTTTATTCTCCCACATTAAAACATGATCCTATAAAGAAGAAATGACAAAATACCTATTTTTACATTGGGGATACATTGTGCATTCTGATAAAATTATTTCACAGTCCAGGTATTTTTAGTTGGGGTTAATCTAGATACTAATGTATAGATCATCTGACTATACTATAAAAACAACCATTTTCTCATTACCTTAGGCTCCCCTTGGCTTTATGGAAATTAACAGAAAAATGTATGCTACTTTTTTTTATATGTGATGGCCCTTTCCCTCATCCTTTAGCAATTGGGATTAAAGAAATACTCATTCATTCTGAACACTTGAGCATTGGTTTTACACCAGGCCAATTAATAATTTCTGTAGACAAAGTGACTTTAACATTTTTCTAAGCCCATTTCAGAGCATACTTTGCAGAGATTACTGATACTACATATATTTTAGTTATGATAGCTAATTAACGATTAATGTGATCTCTAACACCTATGATTTCATATTTTTTATAAAGATTTTATTTACTTATTTATTTATTTATTTGACAGAGAGAGAGAAAGATCACGGTTGGCAAAGAGGCAGGTAGAGAAAGAGAGAAGCAGGCTCCCCACTGAGCGAGAGCCCGATGCAGAACTCGATCCCAGGACCCTATGATCATGACCTGAGCCGAAGGCAGAGGCTTAACCCACTGAGCCACCCAGGTGCCCCTATGATATCATATTCTTCATTTCAGTTGTGTATATATAAAATAAAATCTGTTTCTGAAGTCCTTTATAATTTAAAAAGCTGGCATATCTCATTTAATCCTCATGAAACTTTTGCAAGAAAGTGGCATTAACCCCCTTTTATAGAGGAGGACAAGGTTTATAGAGATTTATCAAGAATATGGCAGAGTTAGGGATAGAGTCACAAATCTCTAATGTCAAGTAAAATGCTCTTTTTATACAAAAGCTAGCTTTTATTTTTTATAGGGAAAACATAATTATTAGTTTCAGATATAATATAAAGTTATTAATAGGGGAATTAAATATAGAGTGAGGTTCTCTGATTATTCAAATTTTCAAATAAGTAAACTGTGGGAGCAATTCCTTAATTTTTATCTGGCACTAGAACTGATGGAGGTGCTTATCAGTATTATAATTGGAAATACTTTTCAGTATATATATTTACACTCTAATGACAACTTACATTTCTGTGGCACTCTACAGTTTGTAAAGCATCTCATGTGCTTTATCTCAGACTACTCTTGCAAGAGCAAGGGAATACTGTGGGAGTTTCCTGTGACATTGAGGGATAATCTGAATGCCTGAGCTCAGAGGTTAGTCAGATTGATTTTGATTCCACATCACTGCTTTGTAGAATTGTGTGGTCATAGGGTTGGTGTTCCATCAGCACTCACATTCACCAAAAGGACATATAATAGCCAGAAAAGAACTAGCTCTAACAAATATGTTCATGAAATTCTAGATCAGCTACCAAGCCTCTGTTCTCGTGCCCTAGCAGTATTAAACAGAGATGGCATCACAGGCCCTTACATCTTTCTTTGGAGGTAGTTCAGCTCTGGAGGTTCTATTGAGTATCAGCAATTTCTGAATATAAAAGTCCTTGGCACCTCATTAACTTAATAAATCATAGTGGATGCATTTACTTGAACATTTACCCCGAGAGAGAGAACTTCTTTTCTCAGTTCTGTTCTGTTGGTGGTTCTCTCGTAGAAGCAGAGCACATTGCTAACAAAGGGGAATTTTGAAAGTCAAATTTCTAACAAGCATTTAGAGAACAGCCACTCAAGTGAATCCCTACGGGCTGAATATATTGTAATTCTTCCATCAAGTGGCACCTTGTGTTTGTGTGTATTCTCAATCAAAACCAGAATTTGGAATTTTTAACACTTAGAACTTTTGAAGGGGTTCTTGCTGAGGACTACTGATTTGGAGATGTCTCTAACCGTGCCTCAAGGGACACAAATTCCTTAATTATGCAGCATATGCTGTCAACTTATGGAATGAACCTTAGTGTATATATTGAATGAAATCACCAAGAAGTGTTTGGGGGATAATGTTTTCCCTATTCTAGGGACTTAGACAGATAGTAATTCAGTAGTGAATGATAATTTATTGATTTTACATACACATAGTATTTATAGTTATTTATGACTTTAATATTTCACTGATTATATGATTCATGATTAAATTTAGCAAGTAGAGCTTCCCATTTTATTTTAATGCCTGGATTCTAAGACCTGTCAAATAATATTTGTTTCTTATTCCTGACTGCTAATTTAACTTAAGTAAAATCAGGCTTTCTGGGACTTCGCTGTACTGTATAGCAAATTATGGCTTATTTCAAAGTTAGCTCCACTATAATTTTTAATTTAGGGGTGGGGGCAGACACACTTGACCTTTGTAGGCATGGGACTATTTGAAATAAACTTCTAAAATAAGAGGAAGTTATTTCAAAATGGTATTTTTATCATATTAATCAGAAGTTAAGAACTTCTTTTCTCAGTTCTTAAACTTTGGATTTTAATTCTTATCTATGAAAAGAAAGCCCTTGTAAAATATTAAAATGAGTTAAAATGTATAAAGTTTTTAATCACATTTTAACCAAAGCAATACTTACTAACTCATGTGTGTTGACCATGGTGCTCAGTGTAAAAAACACCCTCCCTTCTCTCAAATTAAAAACTACTTAGAACTTGAATTGGTTTTTTGTGTGCGCATGTATGTCTATTCAACATGAATGTCTTTTCAACAAACATAATTTTACTGAGTATTTTGTTTATGTACTATGCTATAATCAAATATATGAGGATTTATTTAATTTTTCTTAGTCCCAACATACATCCTACTATAGAGGATAAACAGAAATAAAAGAGGGAAGCAGTTTAAGAGGTATAGAAAACCTCTGGTAAAGATGATTCTATTGATTTTTGGTCTATGAGTTTTATAAGTTCTTTGGATATCAACAATCTATACTATATAGGAAGAATAGTTTTCTTTGAGATGACAAGTAGCACACTTATGGATATGTATTTGGAATTGCTCACAGTTACTGGGAGTCAATCTTGGAATCCATTTCAGTCCCATCTTTTATCACCAGTCATTATAATGAGGTTAAAAATCTGCGGTGTATTTCTTCTGCAAGTGGAAAAGAAGTTCAAATTGTTTAATACATAAATGCTTTGGTGTGGATAACCTTTGCTCTACTACTTACACATTAGATAGCCATTCCACTTGGTCAAGTGTAATTATCATGTATTGTTAGATATTTATTGTGTGAAATCAGAATTATGGTTTTCTCTTTATGGTTTTAACATACTCACACACAGTCATGTGTCTGTATGATTTAGAAAGCATTTTTGTTCCAGTGACTTCGGTCTTATTGGAATCCATTGTGCTTTGACATTAAATATCACAGGATACAAAATTTTAAATCATAAAGGTGCATGTTTATACATTGCTACATTCTCTAGTCACCATGACCTGGGTTAGGAAAAGCTAGTTCTCTTTACAGAAGGCCCAGGGGTCCTTTAGCTGACTTTTATTCATTCAGTGAATGTTGTGTGCTTGTTCATTAAGTTTAATTAACTACTTTTTCATAAGGGATAGGATAAATGTCTATTTTTAAAGTCTTAACAAAAAATAATACTCAAAATTACAAAACTTCATTGAACTTTGGCTGTTTATGAACTTGAGCCATTTCAGTAGACTCAGACATCTGATATATTCCCTGGATCTAAGTTAATGCTAATAGTAAATTTGTTCTTTTATAGTTATATTGAATATTAGAAACAAAATGGTTTTGTATTAAGTCCATAAGAAAATACCCTGAATTTATCATTTTGTAGCCATGCTACTTGGAAATCAATTCCTTTAATTACCTGTTAGAAAAAAATCAAGGAAAATGATTTATATTAATGAAATACTAGATTCTGAATATTTTAGAAGAAAGTTTTGTCCAGTGTTGCTTAGTCCATTAATAATAGAGAAATGTGAATTATAAAGATAAATTACAGGGCTTTAAAAGTCAATAATATCTTTAAAATTTAGTGATTACATGGAAAGAAGAAAAATAAGTTTAAAAATACATATTTAGATCTTAGAATTTATTTTTCATAAGTCTTTAATTAAAAATATTAGATTTTAATAGATGATAATGAAATTTGTGGTAAGAAAACTATTAGGAACTGTTCAGAATGTGAAGGAAGTATAATTGTATACTAAAATATGTACAAATATTATTGTATTTTTAAAATATTGAATCCCCTCTTAATTTACATTTAAGTAGCAATTTTTAGTAGGTACCAACAATACTATGCATGAACAAAATTATCCCATCTTAAACCATTTAAATTAGACTCTCCATTTGAGATCATTATGATACAAAGCTTATAGATGGTAGGATACCATTGCTTGAAAGCATTGTTTTTATAATAAAGTGCTCGGTATCATCACCAAAATGTACCAGAAACATCAGCTTTGGGTCCCTTGTATATAAGGAGCACTTTTTACACAGAGGATATTCATCAGATATGTATAACCAGATTTATTTAGGACAAGGGGAGTGAAACACAGGGTTGAACCCCACCATACAAGGAATTGGTACATGAACCAGAGAATGATCCCAATAAGAAGTTCCGTTTTTAAGAGCTAAGTTATTGAAGAATACAAAAAATTTCCCTTGAAATCTTTAAAATGGGATGGATTTTGTCATTTTTTTTTAAATCTCAAAGACTTCTCAGAGCAGTTCAGCTATCAACTTAATGACTAATTTTCTTCTTTAAAGCCCCACAAATCCCAGATTCTATTAATCTGTCACAGTATTTCAGAATGAGTCAGCATTTAAAAAGTCATCAGACTTTCTTACTCCTACATATATGAAAATTTAGGGGAAAAGCTTTATGAATTATTTTAATCTTTTGAATGAAATTTGTAGTTACTACTTAAAAGTACTTAACAGTTTTATTTTATGCTACATAGTTTTTCTTTCAAAATGAACAGTGTTATAATAGTAAGGACAAAGCAACTTTAAAAATAAGTATGTGGGCAGGGGATGGGCAAAATGGGTGAAGTGGAGTGGGAGATACAGGATTCCAGTTATGGAATGAATAAGTCATGGGAACAAGAGATACAGCATAGGGATTATAATCAATAATATAATAGTGTTGTATGGTAACTGATGGTAGCGACACTAGTGGTGAGCCTAGCACAATGTATAGAGAAGTTGAATATGTTATATGTGTAAACCTAATGTTAACATTACCTGTCAGCTATAGTCAAAGAAAAAAATTAATTAAAAAGTAAAGTTTTTCAAACAGTAAAAGTAAAAGGGGGAAAAAAACCCTGTTCTTTTACTACTTTCCTTATGTTCCATTAAGTGAGATGATCCAGAAAGAAGAGTAGAAATATATAGTCAAGGCATACATTATAAAGTATGTGATTTTGAAAGGGGTAGAGACTCTGTCCAAAACAGAAACAGAAACAGAATATAGTTTCTGCTAATGCAGTTTCTAATATTCAAACCTTTCCAGAATATACTTTCATGTCCATGACATATTTGAAGAACATTTTAGTATTTATTGCACTATATATAACAATCTCCTTCAGCTTTTCTAAGATACTACCTAAAAGGAAAAGAGAAGCAACTACTAAGAAACTTAGGTGCATGGATTTTTTTATGCCTGTAGATTTTAAACATTTTTACATTTCCTACCATATTTCTTTTATAGTGCCTGTATCAGCCATGCCTTTCATATATATACAGTTCTTTACTTATGACCTTCACAGATACCACCCAAATGCATTTTTTCCAACACTCAGCTAGATAGCTCACTTAGTGGGCATGCCTGACTCACTTTCTTAATATTTTTCTTTTTAAAGATCCATCAGGAGAAAAATATTCATTGATCTATTTAGTATTTAAAATGTAAAAGATCATTTATTCTCACATTGACCCATGCTGGCCTTTCTCCTATGCAAATACTAAACGCAAAGCACTGCGGCTTTCCACTATTTTTTTTCTTTTTTTCCTCAGGTGCTTTCTGTAGTATTTTATTTTTAAGCCACAAAAATCAAAATTAATGGTTCATAAATTCATGCTTATGAAATTAGGATTTTTAAAGTTTTTAAAGTCTTTTTTATGGCTTTAATAAAATTGAATTTTTTGTTTGTTGTATGGTACTATTGCTAAAAGTTATTCATGGTACTTAATTTATTCAACACTGTGCTAAAAATGTATGCCGTATTGTCAGCTGTTAAGGCAAGAGGATAGAGACCAGAAACTGATTATGAAAGGATATGATAACAGAAGAGGAGAAAGAGAGACATTAAGTTTTAGTATTTATTTCAGCTCAGTGAATATATTTTTTGCCAGTATCACTAGATGGCAGGCTTTGCCTTGGAATGGTTCGTCTTTTGAGGGAAGGTTGAGTAGGTTAATCCAGCTCTTTCAGCACTTTTTATGTGTGTTTCTAGACCGATTTACGAGAATAAAAAGTAGTATATACTATTAAGTGCATGTGTAACACACATTCATTGCAAGGATTCAGGTCACAGCCTTTGCAATGCAAGGGTGTATCATTCTGGGATGTGCACAGTCAAGATTATGATATTTATAACGCTTTATTTTATAGACTGAAGAAGTCATACTTACAATGATGCATTTTCCACTTTAAATCATTGCACTTTTCATTTTTTCCTGTGGTGCAGGTGATTTGGATTATTACTGGTTGGATCCTGCCACGTGGCATAGCCGGGAAACATCACCTATTAGTTCGGTAAGCTTTTTGGAGAACAAAAGTTTGGAGCTTAGGAACAAAATGTGCTGTGTATTGTCCTATGTTCGATGTATGATAGATGGCAATCTTACTCAGTTTTAAGAGAGAAAATGTTCATTTAATTTAAGGCAGTGCAGTTTAGAAGAGAAATAGAAAATAATTATTAAATGATGAGTGTATATAAATGAGATATTATTTGGTTAAAGGTATCAACATTAACAACTCATAATACAGATTCAGTTTTCTTTCTATTAGCAGATATATTTAATTCATTTATTTATTTATTTATTTATTTTAAATATTTTCTTTATTTATTTGACAGAGAGAGATCACATGTAGGCAGAGAGTCAGGCAGAGAGAGGAGGGGAAGCAGGCTCCTTGCTGAGCAGAGAGCCTGATGCGGGGCTGGATTCTAGGACACTGAGACCAGGACCTGAGCCGAAGGCAGCGGCTTAATCCACTGAACCACCCAGGCGCCCCTAGAAGATACATTTTAAATTTCAATTTATTTCAGAGCAGTTGTCGAGAGATTTACTAAGTTGCTGACAACTTTTTGAACTATTTAGTTTAAGAATCTACCACAAATAAAATGTAGCTGTCAATGCAAAATTGTTGTAAGCCTACGGTAGAACCCACCAGAATAAAGAATTCCCTCGAGAGTGCCTTTAACTGAGGAAATCACATCATGTTACAACCAATGATTATGTGTTTATAGGAAAGAAAACAACTTATCTTTTTTTTAACTCTGTTTATGTTTTAATAGCATCCTGTAACGTGGCAACCATCTAAAGAGGGGGATAGATTAATTGGACGTGTTATTCTTAACAAGAGAACAACCATGCCCAAAGAGTCAGGTGCATTACTGGGTCTGAAGGTAAGTATGCTGGTTTAAAGTGTTTCTTAAAACTGGAGCACAGTGTGGGCTGCGTTCAACAAAGTTTCTGACAATGATTTTTAAATATCTTCCTCTCTTCTCTAGAATACAGTCCTCCTAGTGAATATATTTGTTTATATATTGATATCTTATGGTAGATTTAGTGTTTTTATCTAGGTTAATATTTTAAAATCATTGTATTAATATGGCATACTAATGTGTTAGGAAACTGCCATAAGAAGGAGGAAAATAAAGAATTTTTATCTGAGTATAAAGTTCAAGGACGATTTTTACATTAAAAAGGTTTTAATGGATGGTAGTAAAGTTAGATAATGTGAACTGCATAATTTTATTGTAACTTGACAAGCAACATAAAACATCATTAAAGAGATTGTTTCCTAAGTACAATAGAATTTATGGTAATACCAAGAGAGTAAAATGTATCTTTTAAAACTATTAACTGACTTCCAACAGATATAATGAAAAACTAATTAATTACAAAAGATTATGTTTTATTATAGGAAAAAAATACACATACATGTTTTATTTTACTATGTTTGTGTGCATGTGTATGTTAAATCACATGGTTTTGTTTGCATTCAGATCTTAGAGAAGCATTCAAAGATGAGCTTTAAAATTATTTACCAAGCAGGCACCTGGGTGGCTCAGTTGGTTAAACAACTGCCTGGAGTCCCAGGATCAAGTCCCACATCAGGCCCTCTGCTCATCGGGGAGCCGGCTTCTCCCTCTGCCCCTTGCCCCTTTCATGCTCGCTCTCTCTCTCTCAAATAAATAAAATCTTAAAAAAAAAAAAATTATTTACCAAGCTATTGTATTATATTGTATTATAATTATAATTGTATTATAATTGTATTATAATTATAAATTATATAATTTTGACCTCTTCAAAACTATTGACTGTTAATCTAACTAAAACCTCTCTTCAGTTAATGCACTTAATAATATCACCTTATTAACTGAGGGTTGCCGGGGGTGGCGGTAGGGAGAGGGTGGTTGGGTTATGGACATTGGGGGAGGTATGTGCTATGGTGAGTTCTGTGAAGTATGTAAACCTGGCAATTCACAGACCTTTATCCCTGGGGCCAATAATACATTATATGTCAATAAAAAATAAAAAATTATAATATCAACTTATTTGTTATTGCCATTAATTTTTCTTGCTGTGAGATAATTCTGATCACCTCCACTAATGGGCATGTCCTAAAGAATTATGGATTAGCCTCAAGCTTTGAGAATATGCCTTGCACTTTTAATTACATATACTTAACAACTGCATTGGGAGAAATTAAACTTAGAAACTTTTAGATGTATTTAATTTTAGTTACAATGAAAAAGCCACATAAAAGTGTTAAATATTCAGTAATATAACTCAGACTTCATGAGTTAGATAAAATACATATATATTTCGGATAAAGTCAGTCAGATGGTTGTAGCAGGGATAAACTTAGGCTATTACTCATTGTATTATAGTAAATTGCTTCCCCAAAGTAGCCTATTCTTGGTTTGAATCCATAGTCTTTATGTCTTAGACCTGTATTCTACTAATGTTATACACAAGAGATAACTGATGTAACAATGCAGCATCATGTGCATATGGAACTGTAATTCAAATGATAGGTATGAATTTTGAAGATAAAGGAAAGTGAACCCTAATGTAAACTGTGTCACACAGTAAGTAGGGAAGACCTGGCACTTCTCTTGTAAGAATATATGTTACTCATGGTCCCCCTGCATTGTTAGGTCAATATAAGTAATTAGTATATGAACTTCGATAGGACCTATGGTCATCTCAAATACAATGAGGAGTTTTCTTTTTAAAACTACACTGCCACTCTGTGGGGTGCCTGGACGGCTCAGTTGGTTAAATGTCTTTTTTTTTTTTTTTTTTTTTTTTTTAAGATTTCATTTATTTATTTGAGAGAGAGAGAGAACAATACCAGGGTGAGGAGAAGAGGGAACCTGCCACAGCTTGATCTAGGACTGGTCCCAGGACCCTGGGGTCACAGCTTAAGCCCAAGGCAGCCACTTAACCATCTGAGCCACCCAGGCACCCCAAATATCTGTCTCTTGATCTTAGCTCAGGTCTTGATCTCAGGACCATGAGTTAAAGCCCTGTGTTGGGGGGCTACCTAGAAAAAACCAAAACAACAACAAACCCCAAAACAAAAAACAAACAAACATACTGCAACTTGTTTAATCAAAAATATGTTTCATGCGCTCTGGTGAGTGCTGTGAAGTCTGTAAACCTGATGATTCATAGACCTGTCCCCCTGGGGCTAATAATACACTGTATATTTATTAAAAATTTTTAAAAATTATAAAAAAATATGTTTCAGTTTATTAATACACCTACACTCAATCCTAAATACATTGTAAAAGACTGTAAGAGTAATTCCTCAAAGTAATAAACTTATGTTCTGATATGAGTTTTGGGCACTTATAAGTTTATTATTATTTAGGTTGTTGGAGGAAAAATGACCGACTTAGGACGCCTTGGTGCCTTCATCACCAAAGTAAAGAAGGGTAGCCTTGCAGATGTAGTTGGACACTTAAGAGCAGGTAAACTTTCTTTTTAATATTTAAACAGTCTGTACTCCTTGCATGAATTGGTGGTTTTCAATTTGGGGTAAGTTACATATGAATCAAATAACTAATTTTAGTGCATGAATAAAGACTTTTGTCCTGATGTGGGTATTTACTGATTGCAGTAATAAGCAATGATACATCAGTTTGGAGATACATCAGCAGTTTGGAGAGAGTAAGTTTAGGAATCTTTTTTTAAATTTTATTTGTTTAAAAATAGATACAAATGCTGCAGGATTCCTAGTTTTTGTAGATGACTGCATAATGTTGCTACAAAAATCCAAAGCAATTTACTCTTATAGAAAAAATAGTATCACTACTTAATTCTTTAGTTTATATCTTAAACTATTAGAATTGCTAAAGGTTTTCACAGTGGTCCCAAACACTTGCAGTAGTAGTTTTTAGTAAAATACAACCATCATCACATTTCTTACACAGATGATGTAATAAAATATTTGTTAATTTAATTGTGGTGTGTATTGAACTCATGCAGGTGTGCTAATTCTTGGTATTTGGAAATTTACCTCCTGTTGCTCTGTAACCTTAACGTGATCTAATAAAATCATTTAATATATTCAGATATACCATATTCAGTAGCAACATACTTTAAAATCTATTTTGGTTAACTTGTTTATTCTTCATTTTAGTTAAAATCATATTAACTTTTTTTTTCTGGTTTACTTCACAGTTTAGTAGAAACCTTTTGGTTGGCGTGTCTGCTTATGCATTTGAAAGACAATTACAGTGAAAACAGAACAAGCTAAACTGTAGAATTGAGGATCAGTAACCCATAACACACATAAAGAGAACATTTCTTGGCTGATTTCAATTTTTATAACTTAAGACTGTAATAACCGAGACCTCTAGAAAAGTGTTTTGTAACTGTTAAAGACATTTTTGTTGTAATCAATTACCAGGCTATCAGTTCAAAATCATTTAGGTTTTTTTCTTTGATTGAGACTTCCTATGCAGGTGTTGTATAGGGAGAAAAATCAAATCAGAGAGTTTATCCATCTGCAGTACATATGGCTTTGAAGATGTATAGAGGTACAGTGCACTGTTGTTTACTATTAGGGACTAGTTATGAAACTAGTTAGAAAATAACTCAATCAGCAGTGACTATGTCAATAAACTGAGTCTTTGCTTGTTCAAAGATTGAAAAATCAGCCTTAGAAAGTGAAAATCCCTTTAAAAAAAAGTATAAATCCCTTAAATCAATGTAATGCTCTAATTTTACTATAGAAATCTGAATTTGTTGGGGTTCCTGAGTGGCTCAGTCATTAAGCGTCTCCCTTTGGCTCAGGTCATGATCCCAGACTCCTGGGATCAAGCCCCATATTGGGTTCCGGGCTTCACAGGAAGCCTGCTTCTCCCTCTCCCACTCCCCGTGCTTGTGTTCCCCTCTCTAGCTGTGTCTCTGTCAAATAATAAATACAATCTTTAAAAAAAAAAAAAGAAGAAGAAGAAATCTGAATGTGCAAATCATATCATAAACATATAGCTTTTGATTTTGTCTTTGTATTTTAATTAAAGATTATGTAAGAGAGTCAGTAAAGGGTTTTTTTTCTGAAAAACCCTTCTAGGCACACTTAAATAACCCTTAGTGTGCCTAGAGCCTGAGAAACTTAAATCTAAATGCTAAAGCTCAGCTTAAATAAGTATAAAACATACAAGTGGACTTTTCACTTCAAGCAATTGATGCATTTGAAAAAAGTATTTTAATAAATTAAGTCATATATTCTGTTTGATATACATTGTCATTTAGGGATGGTTTTCCTTCTGTTTGCATATAAGCACCATTGGCCTATGCAATGCTGTGTTTATTAGCGTGACCTTTGCTCCGCATTTGCATTGTTGCTTTAATCTTGCCTTAACTTTCTGTACTGCTTCTTTCCCTTAAATCCATGCACTGTGCCACAATTTGTTTAATCATCAAAAGCACAAAGTTGACGCTGACATGCACCTTATTAAAGCCTTTCACTGTCTCCCCCTCTTCATCTGCTTAAGTCAAAGCTCTGTAGTTCTGTTCTCTGCTATCCAGCCATTAATCCATTCACCTTACCTTCTGCCAAGGCAGTCTGCCTACATGTCGTTGGCAAGCTGCCCGTCTCTGAGACCTGGTCCATGCTTCTTGTCTACCTGGCTGCTTCTCTGCTCTGTGCTGTGTGTGTTGAAGTCCTTTTCATCCTTCAAAAGGCATCTAAAGTTGCCTTAATTCTAAAGTGTTTCCTGATACCTCACCTGGAACAGTAACTAATTACTATCTCCCTAGCTCTTACCTTCTACTTACTCCTATCATTGCATATGACATTTTAGTAAAGATAATCATTCCTGTTTCTCCCCCACAAAATGTAAGGACAGAGGAAATCTCCTTTTCATCTTTCCATCATCGTATTCTACGTCTCTGCCTGAAGAGATTATCCACATAAAAATACATATTGTTTAAAAAAACCCACCCACCTTCTAGTTTAGGAGGTATTGATTTGTAAAGAAACGCATGTATTAAGTTAATATGGTGTTAAAAGTTATACTTCCAGGTTGCTGTCTATAAAGAGGAGAATTTTATAATTCAGTGCTTTTGCAAAATGTTGACTGCAGCTCATTACCGGGTAGTTACATTAATTTAATGGTTTGTATCCATTTTTTTAAAAAATTTGAGATAGAACATGATAAAATAAGGGATATCAGGGTAAGTACTGTTTCAGAAAATATTTTTTCGTATACACACACACATACATATATATACTCACATGATGTAAACTTTATTTCTTTTCTCGGTCAAACAAATTTAAATGACTGAATATATTTTAAATTTATAATTATATTTTATTTCTTTTTAAAAAATGAAGTATATTCATTGCCTATTTAAAAAACCTTGCTGGATAACTTCTTAGGACAAACTATTAGATGTCATTTAACTGTTGATACTAAGCATACTCTTACAAACCAAAGCAGCATCATATATGCTTAAAAAAAAATTTTTTTTTTAAATTTTTGAGTAAGCCAGCATTTGGGAAAAAACAATTTTTTTCTACTTCCTTTCACAGATGGACCTAAAAACAAAGTTTTCATGCTTACAATTAGCTTCATATGTATAACAATCATATTGATTCATTAGTTCAATCTACATTTCCTTACCTACTGAAATGTTACAGGCACTGAGAATAAAAAAATGAGTAGAAACAAAACAAATTAAGACACTTCAAAGTATCCTTAAGTTTGGGATATTTTGGTAGAGCCTACCATTGTGAATTGATGGGTACTATTCAGAGAACTATTTAGGATCTAAAACTGCTCTAAATATTCATGAAAATAAATAATTTTTCCCAAATGATCTATGGTGATATGTCTAATTAAAATATCAAAAATTAGCTCATGTATTTTAACATCATATTATTCTCCTTGATCAATCTTAGAATATTTAACCAATTTTAATAAGTACTATAGTTTTTATTATTATAAAATATTTCTTCATTTTATTTTAATGCTCACAATATATAATATGTATAGAATGTGTGTGTTATGAACATCTGGAAGTGGGTTAACTGTCATGCAACAGTTCTACATCTGCTTGCTTTGTAACTTTGCCATAGCTACCTGCGTTACCCTATGGGTATGAACTCAAATCCTTTCATGCATTTTTATTCTGTTGTGTGTCTGATAAAGACAATGAAGCATGACTCATAATTGGAAAATTCATGCTAATAAATGTTAATTGCTATTTCAACCAAAAACAAAGCAGGATTTATGCCGAGTTCAATAAGAATCTTTCACATATAGAGCCGCCTGCATTTATTATATGGAGGACATGCTGCTAATTATTATTTTTTAATGTTTCCAAATAGGCTGTGCTAATTCCATCCCATAGCATGAGATTATTTTTTATATTATTTCTGGTATATTTCAAAAGATAAAGGTAGTTTTGTAATGTACTGTTTCCTGTGACCAGTAATATTCTATGGAGGAAAGAAAAAAGGGGGAAAAAAAAAAAGAAGAAAAGAAAAAAATGTTTAGAAGAACCATTTAGCTGACATTATATGTCAGTCAATTTGCTTTTGAGAGCAGGGTCTAGACAATTAAACTATTTGTATATGTTTTGCATTTCTTTGTTAAAAAAAAAGAGAAAAGATAAGAAAAAAAGAAAGAGAATATATAAGGTAAAAAAATACCCTTTTTTTTAAATTCAAGGGGATGAAGTTCTAGAATGGAATGGTAAACCCCTGCCGGGAGCTACAAATGAAGAAGTTTACAACATTATTTTAGAATCAAAATCAGAACCTCAAGTTGAAATTATTGTTTCAAGGCCTATTGGGTAAGGCTAAAAAAACTTACTTCTTAAGTTTAGTAAATTACATGTATTAGCAGGGTTTTAAAAAGAAGTTTATACATTCATACAGTACATGTTAACATGGATAGTTTTTTTTTCAATTATGGGCATACATTTTAGATTTTTAAAATTTCTTAATTTTTTAAACTTGAATGCTGAATTTTCTTCACTACATTTTAGAAGCTCCACATTTAACACTTGTAATATCAAAAAATATTGATACTTTTTTTCAGAAGTGAACTATAAACTAAAATTATTTTCTTTTAATGACAAAACTGTTTATTTTTAGTAACTCTTACTTCATGAGTAGTATTTCCTTAAAGAGAGTCACTAACTTGTCTTTTTATGGTATTTAAAATAGTAATTGTTTCATATCTACATGAACTTTTTATTATTTTACTAAGAATAGAATTTTTTTTCTATAATTTTTACCCATGGGTAGTGCCAATTTTTATTTAGAATCAAGCAAGTGTGAAATATTTTAACCTTTTAGTTGGTCATAATAATTGGCATAATATTTTTTTAACTTTAATTTTTAGCATAATTATCTCTAGCCAATGGGATATTTTTTATATTTGTACATAAAGTTCTCCACATCATTAGCTTTTCCTGAATAGTCCACAAAGTCCAAATATTCTTTTTGCCGGGCTGTCATTTTTTGGAAGGCATTTAAAATTGTCTCATTATAGTTGGCTTGATGTTTAAATATATTTTTGGAAATAATTCCCTCTTTCCCTTATTCTCTAAAATATTGTAGAGCCATTAGTTCAAGACTTTTTATGTTGAAAAAGTAGTAGCCTTAAATTTTTGTTGTCCTCATGTATATATGTCAATGCAAAACATACAAGAAAATATAGTTATCCTAATTTTCAAAGGACTGAAACTGTATTATCATATATTTCAAAGAATAATATATATAAACTCTAAAATAAAAGCAAGATTATAAACAATTTTAAGTGGTGGTTATTAATAATAAACATTGAAGACATTTGCAAAAGTATTGTACATTTCCATGCAGATTTTTTAAAAATAGCAACACTATATAATTTATTCTAGTTTTACATGGCATGTGTTCTAGTGCTGAGGTAAATATGAGGCTGGAAAAGAGGTAAGTAAATTGGAAAATTAATCAAAGTATAAAAATAAATTAAAATCAAGCATTGTACACATTGCCAAATACTTGCAGATATGTAGAGGTTTAAAAGTAATCAGCTAAAATATTGATTCATGGTAACTTTAAAAAAATAAACAGACAATTAAGGTGGACTGGAATAACAATTTCATTATTTTTACTTTTGTATGAAAATAATTTAAAAGGTAATAATCTGCATAGCCAAATCCTAAATTGTCGTGGATTATGGAATTCAAAGAAATATGGAATGCAAAGATTATATTTAAATAAAAATCAAATTTTATATGAACCTTCCAGTTAATAGAGAAATTATTAGACTCCTAGAAGAACAATTCTAGCTGTACTTAATAATTATGTTTAATATAGTTCTGTGACTAATTTAAAACAGAAAGCAATATTTATTCATAGTTTAGTGGCATAGTAATTCCATAAATCATTCCTAATATAACCTATGTGCACATTGATCAACATGGTCTAAGAAACATCAGCCATCTGCAGTATTGACCAATTTTACCAACCTACCAATTGTCTTGGCATTTGTGCTTATAATTGGTATTAGAACTATTCTATTATCTTACTTATGAGTAGAATGAGTAGAACTAATTAAGAAGTCTTGTTTGTAAACATATAAATTTATGCCTAAAAATATTACTGAGGTAATTAACATTAATAAATTTGATTCAAAATCACCTTAAAGTGTGTTTTTACAACTTCTCCATCTTTCTTTCACAGACATATAAAATCCAAAGCTTGTGCCTGGTTTTAGAGTTCCAAATTCTAATTTCCATAATTGACTTCGGGGCTGGTTTAAAAAGTTGTACTATCTAAAAAATTATTCTTTCTCAGGGCATCTGGGTGGCTCAGTGGGTTAAGCCTCTGCCTTCAGCCCCGGTCATGATCTCAGGGTCCTGGGATCGAGCCCCACATTGGGCTCTCTGCTCAGCGGGAAGCCTGCTTCCTCCTCTCTCTCTCTGACTACCTCTCTGCCTACTTGTGATCTCTGTCAAATAAATAAATAAAATCTTTAAAAAAAAATTATTCTTTCTAGATTTTCTTAAAAATATACTTTTATTTGCCTGGATGAATTTAGAATAAGGTAACAGAAGATAAACCGTTGGTTTCTTGGGTCATACGTATTGAAGATTAGTTTCTTAATTATCATATGAAATGCTTTATATAAAACATTAGTTGTTCAAAAATTTGTAATAAAATGTATTTATAAAATACACAACACAGGATGTATTATCTTTGAAATAAGTATAATATTATAGGTATGAAAATTACTTTGCACAAAACAAGTGAAAATGAGGTCAGGAAAATAAACTTGTTTTTATTTGTGTTCCCCCCCACCAAAAAGTACAAAGAAAAGTCAAAGTGAAGTTAGGTCACAGGTAAGTGGTTAGAAATTCTTAAATAATACTCAAACATTATTGTAATAATTCTGTCAGTCCTAGCTAACTCCAGTCTGCTTTAATATGTCATATTAATACTTGCATATTATTAATCTCCTTAAACTGATATTAAACTATCTTTGAAAAACCAGAGGTAAAGTAGTTCTTTGTAGTACACTTCCCAAACCAAGCTGGTCCAGGGTGCTTAAGGTCACAGTGGATAATGGATTAAGCTGAGGTTATAGTAAACATTTATTCAGAGTAATTTGTGAGTGTGACAGGAATGGGTGTTCTCACAAGTCACTTTCTAATCATACAGTAAATGGCCATATATTTAGCTAACTTCAGTATAGAGATATAAATCTCTATATAGGGCTATATATGTGTATATGAATTATGTATTCACATATATAAAATATTTTAGCTTTTTTGTTGCAAGCTTGAACCATTTTTAATTTCCAAAGCAGCTCATCCTTTTTATTTTATTAACTTTGCCCATGATATTCACCCTATTATTTTATTATCAAGAAATGTTTTCATCCCTTTCATTCAGTAAACTCTTTCAGATGTGTTTGTAAAACATATTACTGATTTGTAAAATGTGTCATTTTGATTTTCTAGAATTGAAATAAAATATTACCTTTAACATTTTTTTATTTCCAAAACTTGCTGTTTTGGTAGTAAAAATATTGTGGTCATTTTAGCCACAATATTAGTCTGATTGTTGTCATGTTGAAGTGTTTTGCTGTTAAATATATAAAAACTTATTTTTACTACAGTTTGTGTGTGTGTGTGCATGTGTGTGTGGTATTTGACATCTATGCACATTAGTAATTGCCTTGATAGTGACTCCTGTCCATTCCCACCTGTAAAGACCCAAAAGGATTGTTCACACCACTGAAATAAAATGTGGTTGTGATTGCCTCAGGCAGGGTAATTTAGCTAATGGGATTTTCACCATACCCTATTTCTTTTAGTGACATTCCACGGATTCCTGAGAGCTCCCATCCTCCACTGGAGTCCAGTGAGTATAAGATTTATTTGTTGTTATCATATGTACTGAATGAAATTGAAGAATAAAGATTTATCATTTGCTTTAGTTATTTGATATAAATGAATTGGTATTAGTATAGTAAGGTTATCTTCAATGATGTCTGAAGGTGGCAACTGTGACAATCATTGAAAACCCAAAGTTCTACTTTAAGATTTTTTTTTTAAGATTTCTTTAAGATTTTTTTTTTTTTATGGCTATCCAAAAATATTAACTGGCAGTACCCTCTGCATCATAACAGGACCCTCATAGAGCTCAATTAATAAACCAGTACTAGCTATGTTTGCTGTAGGTAAAAATGTATTGTGGTACCGGATTATTCATTCTGTTTGGTAATTAGGCTGAGCTAGACTTTCTAGTTAGGAAATGAGCACATTAATAGATATTTTAAAAGAAGCATAATATAAACACTGGTATTGTATGTGAGTGATGAATCACTGAATTCTACTCCAGAAACCAGTAATGCACTGATGTTAACCACCTAAAATTTAAATTAAAATAATAATAACAGAATTTTAAAAAATAAAAATAATAAAAAATATTAAACTGTCTGGTAGGGTCATGGAAATGAGTGAGTGGAGTAGAGGTAAAGTTCAGTGGGCATAAGAGAGTCAGGAGACAGTGAGGCTAGAGGGTTGCATTATCTACATAGCCATTAAAGGCATTCCAGGTGATGGAAGATGACAATGTGTGCAGTGAAGTCTAGACAGGTAAGGAGGTGAAAGTGATGCAGATATTTACTCTGCAACGGATTGGCATTAACTTCACAATACCTTGGGCTTGATGAGCAAGTGTTCTTATGTAACCCATTTATGGAGATATAAAATACAAGTGATTTGAGAGGAAAACAAGTGTTCATAGTTATAAGGAGGTAGAAAGTATGTGAATGGGATAGACAAGGATCTGCATATCAAATGCAGACCAGTATGCATACCTGCTGGAGATGAGCCCATATTTGGATTTGAGCTTTCTGATAACTAATACAAAGAGGGAAATGGGACCTGTTGCATAATTTATAGCTGATACTATTTAAAAATAAACTGTTATAATATTACAAACAAATTGATTATTAGAAGCAACAGTATTCTTGTCCTAGGACCCAAGAAAAAAATTATTCTAAGGATATTTGAAAAGAGAAACATAGTAACAAAGAATTTTATAGAATTCTATCTTGAAGGCTTTGGAGAGCACAGAGTGATGGTATGTGGCTTAACTTAGACTTAATTTGTGTGTATAGGAAAAAGTGTGTGGATCATACTCCGTGTGAAGGTGAAGTAGATCTCTTGTGGAGAATCACTGGAGACAGCATTCTCAGCCATTCAAGAGATTCATTTTTAAGATCAGAACTGAGATAGATGGGGGCAAGGGGTTGCATAGGTTGTTCCATAGGTTAATTGTCTTACTCTTGGTTTTGGCTCAGGTCATGATCTCAGGGTCATGAATCAAGCTCCATGTTAGGCTCCCCACTCAGTGGGGAGTCTGCTGGAGATTTTCTCCCTCTCCCTCTGCTTCTCCCCCAGCTCCTGCACACACTCTTTCTCAAAGTAAATAAATACATCTTAAAAAAAAAAAAAAAAAAAAACCTAAGATAGATGGTAAATCTTATTTTAAAAGGAATGAATTCTAGGCTTAGATGTAGCTCATAAATTATATGTGCATTCATTTTAATTTCAGCAAGGACAGTTCATAATAGATGATACTTTAGCCAAGATAATTAAAATAACAGGCATCATCTTTCTTAATCACTAAAGCATGAAGCCTTTACCTACATGGGAGGTTATGCCAGAACCTAAACTGTACAAATACCCCCCAGAAATATATAAGACCAATATTACATTGGAGCAAAAAAATATAAAATTTAATTACATCTTTTAAATCCTTTAAAATAGGCAATTAACCAAAGAAGACCGTATGATAATTTTCTGTGACTATCCAATTAAAAGTTGATTCTACTCTTATTGATGGTATTGAATTATAGTTTTATACAAATAACAGGTACATTTAACATTTCATAAAAAATATTCTCGCATGCTTATTATAAATGGGTCACTAAAAATTACTTAATTTTTTTCTCATTTTAGGTTCAAGTTCCTTTGAATCTCAGAAGATGGAAAGGCCTTCCATTTCTGTTATTTCTCCAACAAGTCCTGGAGCCCTAAAAGATGCCCCACAAGTCTTGCCAGGACAACTTTCTGTATGTATTTTTCACACATGTTGGAGACCACTAGTCTTTGCTCACTGTTCTGAATCTGTCCTTAAAAATGAAGGGATATTTGTCCTTTAAATGTTCCCCCAAATTTGAAGTCTGTCCTTCAGATATATGTCTTATATTTAACACCGTAGTCTATTCCCAATTTTTACATGTATTTATTAAATTTAGATGAGTCTTTATTTATATATTTATTTGAAAATATTTGTTGAGTGCCTGCAATGTACCCAGGTGTTGTAAACAATCAATGATAAATGACAACATAAGTAGATAAAACACCCATTATGTTTTGTGTGCTGTATAAAAGTTTCTAAGGTAGGTAGTTGGTTCAACATGATCAACTCTGAAGGTCATGTTCCACTCACTTAACACCCTTATGAGCCTGGAGCCTGAAAAAAATTCTTTTAAAAATACCTATTTTAACTTCTTGAGTTATTTGGTGAAATACTTCATTTCTGGTATCAATCCAAAAAACTATAGTTTTTCTTACTGTTGCTTAATATATGATGTGGAGAAAGCCAGAGTAAAGAAACTATGGCAAACCATTACAAAATGCCACATCTATGCAGATTATGGTAGAAGACGGGACATTTATATTCATAAATAAAAGAAACCTTGCTTTTAAACTATTCTCTAAATAGTTTACTTTTTCTCCTTTGGTAACATGTGGGTTTCTATAATCTGTTCTTGCTACTTTCCTCTTGGCATTTAATTAAACAAAGAAGGTAACTGTAAGCTTGCTGTTATTTTTAAAACCATTCCTGGTTTTAACTTCTATTTTTAGTAAATTAAATACCTTTTTATAGTCCTTTCTGTTTATTTTATCTGCACTGCCCCGTGTGTGTGTGTGTGTGTGTGAATCTCTTATATACTCCACCAGTATTTTAGGAGGGATAAAAATCTGTTTTAGTTTTATGAAAAACACATCTCTGTTATTAATTGAGAACAGAGATATGGATTCATATGGATTCAGGTTTGAATCTTTAATCTGCCCTATACTATGAAAGACCAGTCATGCATGTTAAATTAGTTTATTTTTTTATAATAACTTTTAAATATGTTCAGTATATTCCCTTTAGATAACTTTTGCTCATAGTTCTTACTCAACCATAAAACTAACTTCTAAATTAAAGAAATAGTAATCTTAACATTGATCACTGCCAGCACAAATACTATATTGACTGCTGAAGTTCTGGTTTTTAGGAGTTTGCTGATATTTTAGTGTGCAGTTTTCCCATTTTTTCTTTATTCAAACTATTATGGAATCTTAGTAGAAATATCATTATTTGGCCTTCACTTTGTCAAAGGTATATAATGCCCCTTTCTTGCCTTCCTTGTTCTTTTCCTCTTTTCTATTATAGGTTAATTATAAAAATTAAATGAGGGGGGGGGACCCAGAAAACAGCAGTACCTGGTGTAAAGGAGGCCCACAGTAAATATGTTTCCTGACTGCTACCAAATCACTTGTGTAAATTGCTTATTCATTAAACCTCATTTCAACACATATGGTACTACAAAATGTATTTAGCTACACCATAATCATTAAGTCATTTATAATCACCAAACACTGGCACTTAGCACTTAAAGACAAGGATAATTATGTTAATATCCCCTTCTTCCTTTTTTATAAAATTTATATCAGTTTTATTTTCATAACCTGATATGAGAGAGTATAACACTATAGGCTTGCCCACTGTAAGTCATGTTTAAAATACATAAAGAGAAAAGTCACGTCATAAGTAGTTATGCTTTCAATTTGGAATTCTTTTCAGAAATAATATTTATAGTTGTAATTTAAAAGTTCTTCAAAAATGGTTTTAGTATTTTTTTTAAGAATTGTAATACTTCATGATTTTACCAATAATTCCTTTCTTCATTGATCATAGGTGAAGTTGTGGTATGATAAAGTGGGACACCAGCTGATTGTAAATGTTCTTCAAGCAACAGATTTACCGACTAGAGTAGATGGGCGTCCCAGGAATCCCTATGTGAAAATGTATTTTCTTCCAGATAGAAGGTAGTGAATAATTTCAGAAAAAATATGCAAAAATTCTTAGTAATAGAAAAAGTACAATAGCATCTCCTGTGATATAGTTTTATTTAGTTTTAAAGCCTTATCAAGGTAAAATTGTTATACAAAAAATTGCACATAATTAATGTGTATATTTTGATGAGTTTGAAGATATGCATATGCACACCTGTGATACTGTTTTAAAATATAGCAAATCATTCTCTGTAAGGGAATAAAGTATGTTCTCCCTGAAAAAAAGAATCCCTCAAGCTTTATATATGTTTTAAAAAATAATGTTACCAATTTAAAAATTTTTCATTAACTTGTTTATACACCTATTCGCCTTGGATAGCTATACATCATTTAGAATGTACCTTTGTGTATATATACCTATTATCCTAACTACCGCTTACATTATAGGTAAAATTAGAATAGTGTTCAACTCTAGAGTCTTTTTTAGACTTAGGTTAAAAGTTGTGGATTAAAAATAGTAAAAAAAAAAACAAAATCCCAGTAGCAGTACTACATGTCACTACAGAAGATGGCAGCAGATACTTCATTTTGCTGTTTCATTTACAAGACATACTTATTTTTCAGTGATAAAAGCAAAAGAAGGACCAAAACAGTAAAGAAAGTCCTAGAACCCAAATGGAATCAAACATTTGTCTATTCACATGTACATCGTAGAGATTTTAGAGAACGGATGTTAGAAATAACTGTGTGGGATCAACCAAGAGTACAAGAAGAAGAGAGTGAATTTCTTGGAGAGGTGACGTATGCTGTACAGATTAGCCAAATGCTTATTGAAGTTTCTGTGATATGTACTAATTACAGTTGCTTTAAAATTTGCTTTGGTCAAGACACTTGATTTAATTTAAGAACTGCCCTTTCAGATCCTCATAGAATTGGAGACAGCACTTTTAGATGATGAGCCCCATTGGTATAAACTTCAGACACATGATGAATCTTCACTACCTCTGCCTCAGCCATCACCTTTCATGCCAAGGCGACACATTCATGGAGAAAGCTCTAGCAAAAAACTTCAAAGTAGGTTAAAGTTATTTTTAGTTAACCAGAATTAGTTATGTTGCAATGATCCAATTAGAGATTGATATTCCAAATATTTTTCAAATGTTTATTAGAGATCAAAATATTGGAAAATTATTTATTTCTTTAAAGAGACTTCGCAAAACTATTTTCTCTATTTCCCTAATGAAATGTATGTATGGTATAGTGGAGTGGTTCCAGAGCTGAAAGTTTAAAAACTCTGAATTACCATTCTTTGCCCAATACCCATTGAGTTGTTTTTATTATTAATGAGTTGCTAAATATACGGTTCTTGATAACTTTATAGTTGCTGGGTATTTGTAGTATTATTATTCATAAGAAACATTTTTAAACAAATATTGTAAAGTATGTTTATTGTTACTCATCTGGCGATTGGGGAAAAAAGAGTATTCTTTTCTGCATGTGTCCATTAAATTTTGAGATATGACTAAAAAATCATCTGAAACTTGGGAACTACATTTTGGTAATCTAGAACCAAATTGTTTTGCTCTAATGATTGAATATTTCATGTTAGTACCTCTCTGATCACTCATTTTCTCAAAGTTAATGTTTCATGCAGTATAATGGCTAATTTTGAAGAATAAACATAAATATTTTATCCAGGGCCATGATGTCCTTTTTAATAATATGAGCTCAATAGATTTCCAGCCAAGAAAGTCTTTCACCCTTCCCCCATCCTCCCACCCTCCCTGAACAGTGGAGGAGGGCACCGAATTGGGCAGGAAACTGTATACACTTCACTGTAGGCTTTTATATATATATTATATGTGTATAGCGCATTAATTAAAGAAAATATGAAAATTTAAGTGATTAAACAGAGCAAATACTGAGAAAATGTTATCTTTGGAGAACAAACTTTTTTTTTTTTTTTTTAATCAGCTTAGCATTTACTTTGTGTTATTCTTGTCCCAAATGTACTTAGTAGTAACGTCATTAGCCTTTAAAAAGTTTTTTTGACCATGTCCTTTACATTTCATAAACCAATAAGACACAGAGGTATCTGTTTGCCTTACTGTTGTGCAGGATCTCAGCGAATCAGTGATAGTGACATCTCAGATTATGAGGTTGATGATGGTATTGGAGTAGTTCCTCCAGGTGCGTGGGTGAAGAGCATGGCCCTGCTTCACTGTGCTTCTCATGCTTGTGTTCACTGTCAATTTCCAGACTGACTTGGGATACTGAGCTGGAGATTCGTAGCACAGAGAAATCAGTATTCTTTTATTCCATGGTGACTTGTGTTCCAAATTATTAAGAAAGTTTAAAATGGACTAGTAACTATTCATTAATAGTCCCACATATTTAATTCAGCCAGATTTTTTCTTAGAAGCTAAGATGGCTAGCCAGGTTGAAATCATTCTTTCACAATGCTCCAAGCATAAGCATAAATACAAATTTCATTTTGAAAGGATGTGGTTCATTTTCTCAAATAAAAATTCCATTTTTCTATGTTTTATATTATATGCCTATGATTTTTCCTTCCTCTCTTTCTGAAAATAATGTAGCCTTCCATGGAATATACTGAGAAAGGTGCATGGCAGGGTTTAAAATTGCATGTGGCATGGCTTACCTTTTAATGCTTTTGTGATGTGTTTACCACTTATTATACCTAGAATGTGTATGTACGTATTGAAGTAAGGAAATGCCTTAGAAAGATTCAGTATTCGTTTTAAGTTAACATCTTTTTGTCACTGTCCAGTTAGTAAAATTTTTGTGGCTTGTGTGATTCAAATCTATGTTTCTCAGCTGACTCTTGTCAGAAAGTGAGTAAAACCAAGTAGTAAAGACTTATTTTCCTGGTACTAATCCTGTGCTATTTCCTTGACTTACTAGAAAAAAGTAAAAAGTAAGGAAATATCAGTGCTTGCTATGGCAGCCCATATACTAAGAAGTAAGGAAATTTCAAATAAGAAGTAAAGAGACAATCTTGGAACATATTAATATGAGTTATTAAAGGCATTTCTTTAGGACATTAATGATATATGACCCCTTAATTTATGTGATTTTTCAGCTGAGATGCACTTAATTTGAGGGCAATGATTTTGGGAAAGTCAGTGGACAGATTCCACACAAGTCACTAAATTCACAATTCGAAGAGATACATAACAACTTCTGTAAAATTAGGAGAAATTATGGAGAGTTCTCTAAAATTAGGTTTATTTGCTTCCTGTATAATTCAGAGAAAATATTGTATTTAATCACTGTATGACATTAGCAAATATTCTTAAAAACAATAAGCCTAGTGCTGTTCATATCTGTGTTCTTAGATAATACTCTGATATCAGACTGCAAGAGTTTTAAATATTAGTGGATTAAATTTCATATTTTGTTTTGTTTGTTTTTTAAAGTATCATAATAATTAGACACATTCTTCACAGAAACTTTAATATTACATTCAACAGAATATTTGTTTTTTTTTTAATTGAAAGTGGAAGAGTGATTGTACATTAAATCCACTGACATATTTAAATAGGAATCAGATGAATCATGGTAGGAAAGTCATCAAGCCTTTCTAACAAGAATCGTGGCCATTAATCTTAATGTGGTCATTACCAACTCATCTAAACAGAATTTACTTCTGTGTGTGGTTCTCCAGTTTTATTCACCCAGAATTTCACATTTTTTAATGATGAGGCAAGAGCAAATGGATGAAAGAATAAATGGCCAATTGAATAGATACTGAATTACTAAAATGTTAAGTTTCCTGTCATTTTCCTGAGAGATCACACAGATAGAGGCCAAAAGGGGAGTTACAGGATCCACTACAATTGGAATTATTCATCTTTGGATACCACTAAAAAACACTGAGTTTCAAAAATGTTTACATTCTGTACTGAAACAAACAATATTATGATTTTTATAAATATATGTAATCTTTTATCATGTGGAAGCAGTGCCTAAATTTTCATTTCAAGTAATATTCATTTTTATTTAGCATTTAAAAAGTAATGAGGCAGGACTTTTAAAAGAATATAACAAATCAGGGGCGCCTGGGTGGCTCAGTGGGTTAAAGCCTCTGCCTTTGGTTTAGGTCATGATCTCAGGATCCTGGGATTGAGTACCACTTCAGGCTCTCTGCTCAGCAGGGAACATGCTTCCCCCTCCCCCTCCGCTTGCTTCTCTGCCTACTTCTCTGCCTACTTGTGATCTCTATCTCTCTCTGTCAAATAAATAAATAAATAAATAAAATCTTTTTAAAAAAATAAAAGAAGAATAAAAATAACCATATGCAGATTGCCCTTATATGGGCAAAACATGTGGTGGTAACCCCAATCTTTCTGAGCATTACTACAAATTCAGAAAATGAAAAAACAAACAAATAAACACACTCTAACTTTGAGTTAACCAAAACATTGAAATGAGCATAAATTAGCAATTTCCTTCCCCCTTTTTCTGAAGGTAAAGAATATGTGTTGTAAGCAGTAAATTAAACATAATACAAAGAAAACCAAATTCTTTTGAAAAGTGTCAAAAACCTATGTATACGAATTAGGATAAGATAAAAAAAAGATATCACTCTCTAGATATCACTCTCTACGTAAATAGAAAGAACCCATGGGAAAAATCAGTTATACCCTTCTAACAGTAAGATATCTAAATTCTCTAAGTTATTTCTTAGTAGTTAATTATATCAAATATGAAAGTGTCATTTATATACCTTGAATTCTCATTGAAATCTTGAAATGGTGCTCCCAATTCAATCCTGACCTTCCATAATTATTGTATGATTGAAGTTATAATACAGTTTATACACCTGAACAATGACAAAGAAACTTTCCTATGTGGAATTCAAAATAACAGCTTAATTGCTATGATTTTTGTTATAGAATGAAGTATATGAAATTATAAATTATAACATTTATGGTTATATTATTTGGTCATTATACTGATGTTCTTAGAATGACAGAATTGTTGGGCATCTCTGATCATGATATTGTCATTTTGAATTGTCACTCATAAACATTTATGAAATGTTTAGATACATTTCTTTAAACTTAGTTAAAATATACAGTCACAGCAAATAAACTATTGGAGAATTTTACTCTGCCTTCAATAATGATGTTTCATGGCATATTTTAATATAATGTAGGAGTTACTAAGTAAATAAATGAAGAAAAGTTCAAACTACCCAGTTAAATTTAATGTTTTCATGTTTCATGTACTTTTATGTAGTTGTAAATATAGTTATTTTTCCTTTGGCCACAGAATTTTTTATTTTCCTTTCAATAATGGCAAACAATGATCCTTGTGGGAAAAAAAATTAATTAAACCATTACTTCAATTTGAGATTGAATTATGGCTTTGTCTTAACTAAATCAGAGATGATATAAACCTTTTTGTTTCAGGGGAGAATGAATTTAGAATTTATTTTTAATTTTTAATTGCAATTATCTTAACTGCATAAACTAAATTATGTTATCAACACATTTGTGGAATAGTTTCAGATGTCTGAGGTAGATTTGGTGATTGGAGAGTTAATTTTCTCTGCATTATTGCCACAGTCATCACCATCCATACACTATATTCATTTGAAAATTACAGTATTATATGTAGTTTGCAAAATTCAGTGAATATTTGTAATAGTGAAGATCTAGTACTCTTCTTTGTTAACTAAAATTGATAAGATAACATTTTCTTTTCTTTTTTTTTTTTCTGCAAAGCCACCTGAAATCCAGCTAAAATAGTTTATCCTTCGGAAGAAAAATTCAAATAACATTTAAAAAGACCCCAGATTTCTAAGCATTGACTTATCTGTTAACTATAGTTCACTGTCAATGAAAAATCACTCACTCACTCACTTTTTAATTTAAAATAGTATCCCAGCTCATCCTAACATCTGAGACATCAGCTTTATTATTCATATGCAGTATCTCCATGGGCACCTTTGAACAAATCTGTAACCTGTTTTTATGCATGTATATGTTACACTCTGTGTACGTATACTTAATAGTTTTGAAGAGAAAAGCTAATAATACTGATTGCATGGCATTTGTTGTAGTAGGTCAGTGGCTGCTTTAGATAGAATTTGATATTTCCACATTAATGTTTACATTATCGAAGAATACTGACAGATTTTTTGTGTGTACTCTTGCCAGTAGGTTATAGGTCTAGTGCTAGAGAAAGTAAATCTACAACATTAACTGTGCCAGAACAGCAAAGAACAACTCATCACCGCTCACGTTCAGTATCTCCTCACCGCGGCGATGATCAGGGAAGGCCGCGTTCACGTTTACCAAATGTGCCATTACAGAGGTAGGCTTTGAGATGGGCTTCAAGTCTCTGACAGTACTTTTTAATTTTAATATACAATGTAACCTGCCTCAAGACTGTTACTGACATGAAATAATGGTTTAATCAGTCATTTTTTTTTCCAAAATCATTTGTAAGCAAAAATGTCTTTTTATCCATTACTCCACCTGTATTACATTCTGTTCTTGAATCTTGAGAAATTTTTTCCAGGAGGTAGAAGAAGTTTATGTCCCAAGCACTGTTTTTGAATAACTATCTTGTATTCTGTTGGCTAGTTTTTTCTCCTGTTAGGAAAAATTGTATAATGGATAACTTGTGGAGAGAAATGGCAAAGAATAAAAGGTTAAGAGGCAGAATGTGTTTTTAAGAAATTTAGAATTTAGAAAAAAATTTTTTAGAATTTAGAATTGTCTTTTTGAAACACTTTAAGTGCTTCAAAAGTACATGCAACTTAGGTAATGTAGTGCTGTATTTTATCTTATCCTAAAATATACTTCTGAAACTTAAATTAAGTATGCAGACGAAAATTGTCATTTTTTGACAGAGGTGCAAGAGAAGGTTGGAGAAATGTAGCACAGGCAAAGCACTCCTAGAGAATAAATACCTTTAACTCAATTGATAAAATATGTATTCAATTATGATAACAACACTTTTCAAGCCATGCCAGCCTTCTGCCAGTTACTGATAGATATTCGCCATTAGTCTGTCTGCTAGATTTGGGAAGAGTATACATTTTGATGCGTTTGTATTTTTGGAATCATTTTAGGAGTTTAGATGAAATTCATCCAACAAGAAGGTCACGTTCTCCAACTAGACACCATGATGCCTCCCGAAGTCCGGTTGATCACAGATCCAGAGATGTGGACAGTCAGTATTTATCAGAACAAGACAGGTATTTGTTCAAACTGTGATCTCACCATTATAACTCTTTATTTGCTCTTTTTTAGTGTATGATAAATATCTTTGACATTATACATCAGAATGTAAAAGTATTTAATCACTTAAAACTGAACTTTTAAGGAATAGCTGTTAGGATATTCTAATAGAAATGCAACTGTAGGAAATATTTGGCTAATGTTATATTGTCATAATATGTGCATTTTTTTTACAATTGAAATTTATGTTTAGCCAATTTAAAATCTATAGCTTATTGTTTCTAAATTGTAGAAGGAAGCCTATATAATCAATTTTCAAATATGGGATGTTATTGCTGTAATTATATAATTATTTTTTTATGTTATTAAACAATTTTGGATACAGGTCATCTGAAAGACATTGCAGAGTTTCTGTGAGAACTTCAATAATAATATTTTTATATACCTTATTTCCATAAAATGTCTATAAAGTATGAAATATATGAGATGGAGTTTTTCGTATAAATAAGTACTTTTTGGACACAATTACTAAAAATCTACATGACAACTCCTTTTTTCTACATGCCCATAGACTTTCTTCGCAAACGAACCACATACCTGTGTAATATGCCAGACCACAAGCTCCGGATCTGATTTAAGGTTTTAGAACACCCACCTTATTGAATATTCTCTTCTGGGTTTTTAAAAGTGGAGGAACTTTTGGGAAGGAGTAGGGAAATGTTAGTTGTGCTTCATGATTGACTTTTTGTGGTGTAGTCAAGGACACAGAACTCAATAGAGCTGCTTAATCCATTTTTGTCATCCTACTGTGGGAAGTGGTGCCAGGACCTTGAAGAGTGAAATCATATTGGGGACTGAGATAAGAACTGATCTGGGGAATGGGATTCTACACTGCTCAGCCTGAGTTGAGTTGAATGAGGGCCACTTGTCAACATCCACTTGGGTCACTTTCAATTTAGGTGAGGATGGAAAAAAAAAATGACTTCTTGACCAGGGCATTTAATGAAGTGAAATTAATCTGAGCACAGAAAAAGTACCAGTTTTTAGAATAAAATAATTCTAGTCAAGTATATTCATGATTGGTTAAGAACAAATATTGATAATTGCATTTTTAGTATCCGTAAAAGCCAAGAGGACTCATGCTTTGAGTTCCAGTGAGCATCAGAAAGTCCAGATATGTAGGCCTTTCAGAAGTTTTAAAAATACCCAGGTCTCCCATCCAAGTGCTGTGAAGTGTGTAAACCTGGTGATTCACAGACCTGGGGATAAAAATATATGTATATAAAAAATATATGTTTATAAAAAAAAAAAAAAAAAAAAAAAAAAAATACCCAGGTCTCTGGAATTGGTCTTATTTGGGGAAGATTTAGTTTAGTTTTGTTTTAATATTCTTGAAAGTCACTTGGAAATACAATAGCAAATCAACAACAGTGAGGACTTTGACCATGATGTTTGTACTTTATTGTTTAAATTTTTTGAAATGCTGTCATGTTTATTTTTGTTTAACCTCTCGAGCAAATATGCTAGTGCAGACAATCTGGTTTCTTCCCTTTTCACGTTTTCATCGGCATACCATTTGCATTATCCATGTCATTTAATGCCTCATGATTTATCTGTTTCATCCACCACCCATCCTGTCTGTGCAGTGAGCTTCTTATGCTGCCCAGAGCAAAACGAGGACGAAGTGCAGAATGCCTACACACTACCAGGTAAATACAGGGATTTGGTAATGGTAACTGTGTGTGATAACTCTCTTTCCATTCTACTATTCTTTCTTCTCGCCCTTAAAGGTATTATTACAAATATGTAAAATTAATTTCCCGAGTATTCAAAATTTGTTTTGTTTTATTGGAGGTTGTGGAAAGGTTCCAAATATATTTTAATTCTAATCCAGGCAGACTGCTTTTCTATATGTTTTTTCAAATTCCAGAGACTGACGAGCCTCTGTGGAACTGTTTATGCATTCCTAAAACCGAGGAACCGATTTCCGCAATTACAATTCAAAATACTCACTGTGAGCGTCCCCACCCCTGCCCCTGGCAGCACACACACACACACCTGTCTAGTCACAAGAGGTCTGATCTGTGCATGGCAGTGTTATTGTTTTGATGATTATGTTTGTTTTAGCCTTTTTTTAATTTCCTTTTGGAATCTGCCATTGTTTATATTCTGTTTGCTTTTAATAAAATCTTATAGCAGTTACTTCTTACTAGCTGAGCATCAACTTCCTTCTTGATGAAGAATGAGAATGTTTGACCTTTAACTTCTAAACCCTCCCTGCCTTCATCCCCCCACTAGTTTAGCAGGGTTGCAATACAAACTTTCTCATATAAGCATGCAACAATATGCTGCCTCTTTAAAGATGAAAAGAAAAAGAGATGTAATATTCTCCTGTAATTTGGAGTTTAGAATCTGATACTTTACCTCTCATTCTGTCTTGGATTTCATAATCAAAATAAATAAGTTAATTAGTAAATCTCCTACAGATTACTCATAGGATGCAGTCCGCAAACACTTACTGTCAATTTAGAGTTAATAGAAGGTAAGGAAGTAGAAAGTCAGTGAAACAAACTGACAACCCAGGCAAACTTTTTCAGATATATTGGCCAATACGAAGACAGTAGGAAAGAGGAGGAAAGAGCTATGACTGGACAAATGGGGAGCATATTTTGTCTGCATGGAATGTGTGGCTCTTCTCAGTTATACTAACGTGATCATGCTAATAAAAATTGTTTCAGCTTCTTATATATATAAAATTATCCTATTGATAACAATCTCCATGTCTTCCTGTAGTGCCACAGGGAGGGGAAAAAAATGAGGAAATACTAGTTTTGATTGTGAACTGGGGAAAAATATAAAATTATAAATATTATAAAAATTATCTCAGATTCTTAATAATGTTCAGCTGCCCAGGCTTACTATTAGTTGTTTTTCCTAGCAAATAGTTTGTCAGTAGGAACAATGTTTTTACAAATTCAAAAAGTTTTTTTTTTCTCATAGTCCTATTGATTTGACTATGACTGTAAAAAAAAAAAAAGTAAAATAAATTTAGACGAATGGAACTAGAACAGCTAAATATATTTTTTCTTTCCCATATTTTCTACATATAAAGGTGAAATATCAGTATATGCAAAATATGATATGCTGGTAATGTCATCATTTTGTACAGTCTTCAAATATATCATTTCATATTCACCTAGCAATTTTAAGAATAAAATTTGAGGATTTGCTACTTTCTAACAAGCAAAGAAAATAAAATTCATTGAACACCAAACATAGTGTTGACATTAATGTAGTTTATCTCAATTCTCTGGCAGTAATTATATGATACGAATGCTATTACCCTCACTTTACAGATGAGGAAAGATGCTGAGAAAGTTTAATTTGATAAGTAACGAGCAAGGATTCAAAATCAGGTCTATTGACATTTTCCACTAAACTAGTTTTTCCACAATTAGATTCTGAAGAGTTGGTGTGGTGCCAATAAAAGAGTTTGTGAGTCAAACAGATTTTGGAAACTTTGCAAATTATAGTCACTCCCTGAAGATTTAGTGTGCACAGCATGTTAGAGTCAAGAAATCTGTCTCATGTTGTTTAATCCATTTTCTGCTTATTTATTTTAATAATTAAAATATTCAATTATAATTATAGCTAAAATTATTATAACTTAATACTTAAAATAATACGTATCTTAACCATTAAACCCTTTTTCATAAAAACACGACCCAAGAAAGTAATATTGTGCAGAAAATTCTATATATAACTGCCTTACTATGTCCTGGATACTTTATATCTGTTATCTAATTCTCTGAGCACCCCTATTAAGTGGATGTTATTTCCTCTTTTATATAAATGTATGGAAAGGCCTGACCTGAATTAGCCAGGTTCACTGCCATTAAGGGACAAGGCCAAGGCAGGAATTTAGGCCTTCATACTATATATAAATGTTATGCTATCTTCCATTCTGTTTCACACACTTTGCTAACCCTCGTTTGAGTATTTCTGAATAAACAAACCACTTTTGATAATCTTTTTTTTAATTTTTTTTTATTTTATTTTATTTTATTTTTAAAGATTTTATTTATTTATTTGTCAGAGAGAGAGAGAGAGCAAGAGCGAGCACAGGCAGAGAGGCAGGCAGAGTCAGAGGGAGAAGCAGGCTCCCTGCGGAGCAAGGAGCCCAATGTGGGACTCGATCCCAGGACGCTGGGATCATGACCTGAGCCGAAGGCAGCTGCTTAACCAACTGAGCCACCCAGGCGTCCCAACAAACCACTTTTGAACCGATTGCTTTAAAAAGTTGTTTAACAACCAGTTGCTGAAGATACTTGCTTAAGGTCGGGAGTTGAAAAGGAGACTATTGTCTGTGAAGCAAGCAGAATCCTTAGTTTCAGTAAAATTTGTCTTCAGTTAGTTTTCAAATATAGTACTCTAATATATTTTTAAATTGAAGCTTTAAGAGATTTCTTTTGATTTGACAGTTAGTAAACATATGAGTAAACCAGTGGGGTGTTTGAATGTTTAGTTTGTCCTCAGCAAATGTATATTCCCTTACCTTTTGTATTTTAATATAAGCTGAAATAGACTTGTGAGTTTTATAATCAGCAATTAAATTTGTAGAAACATTATTAAATTGTAAAAAAAATTAGATAAATTATTTGGCTAGGACATTTAGCTGCAAGTTGTTTTCTTCCACAGAACCAGGTATAATATTAAATCAGGGATTAAAGAGTAAATTTAAATATTGATTTATTAATATTTATTAATATTATTTTTGTTAGAAGATATTTTTCAAATTAAGGCAATGAAATTATAATTTCACATATTTATCTTAATTATGAAGACTGATGTCTATGATTCCATATTTTAAAAATTCTTATTCTACCTTCAAATAATTACTATGGTTATTCTGATAAAAAAACAAAAGAGCTGTCTTTGTTTGTAGCTTTATAGGCCTCCTATTTCTTTCCATGCCCTAGTATTTGCTTCATATATATTTTTCTGTTTCCTGCATGTATGTGTTGCCACGTTCCAGACATTTTGGTAGGCACTATAAAACATTACCACCTAAGATGCCTTTATTAGAGAACTGTTCTCACTGGAATATTTACAGGTAAGAGTCCTAACAGTGAGTCCCAGTTATAAACTAATCCTGAATCCCTGGCCTACTAAAAATAACAAATTTAAATTCTAATAAAGCACTAACATTTCTTCTTGAAAATAATTATGCACAGAGAAACATTAAATTAAAGAAACCAAAAAATAACTTTAATTATAAAACTTATGAATTCCAGAATATTTCTCTAAATGAAATCTAGTTACTCAAATATCAGAATTCTAGTTATCTTGTCATTTACTTGTTGTTTTACTTGTTGATTTTGATTATGATCGTTAATTTTATGTTATTTTATTTTTGGATAATTTTACTGTGTGAAGCTCAATTCTGCCTGCACATACCAAAACCAAGTCAGTGACTAGACAGGACTTCCCCCTTCATCATGAATGCTTTCACTCAAGAGTATTGAGATTTACTGATGAAATATTGGTTAGGTAAGACCATTTGGAAGTCATGCCTTCCACTTCCCTCGTCTGGTGTTGTGAACCAAAGTAGTGGAGTTGTAAATTTTTTCTCCTCCGATGTCCTTCATTTTGTTTTGGTGTGGCATCTGTTCTTGGTAACAAAGTTTTAGGCATTTTGTTTTAGTGCTTTCTGTATCCAGTTTTTTCATAAGTAGGTGTGATCTAGTCTCATTTTTTTCAGTCTGAGACCCTCTTAAAAAATTATGCAAACCAATTCAAGCATAATCTTTGTTTAGTTTCATTTCCTAAACAAAATTTTGCACTGCCATCCTGTCAGCTCTCTCACACCCTTATGAACTGAATCACAGTGATTCTGCATTTTATGTAAAGGGGACATTATTTTATGCTTTACTCTCTAACATGGTCTTCCTTTCTTTGTTTTCTTTGTCTTTCTCTTCTACCACTGGATGCAATGCACTGGCACTAGTGAACTGCAGCCCTCCCTTGACAGGGCTAGGAGTGCTAGTACCAACTGCTTGAGACCAGATACTAGTTTGCATTCACCAGAACGAGAAAGGTATAAAATAAAGACTTTCTTAATTTCCTATCATTTGTACTAGTGGTTCTTTTTTTTTTCAATCACTTCGTTTTGTTTCATGTGAGTCTCACAGGTTTATTCATTCATGTTCACTTTGCTAACTGTCTCCATCTCCCCCGCCCTTATTATACACGTGTAAGGAGAGATATGTGTATGTGGGTAAGCCCCAGGCTACACATACACATATTTCCATGAATGTTGTTGCAAATGGTGTGATGTAATTTGTAACTGCTTCTGGCTGCTGCTTTCCCCCTTCCGTTGCTGTTCAGTGGTTTCATTTACACAGGACTCAGGGAGCCTTCAGTATGCTGATAATGTAAGGTCCAGGGAGTTATCTGAAGGAAAGGATCACTTTCCTATTAGTTCTGATGATAAATAGTATTTATGGGTTTTACAGCAACTTACCACAAACTTAAAATAAAAATTCTGTTTACGTAGAGAACTTCCCTTGTGAATTTATATTCATTGTTTAGTCAGCTTACTCTTTGACAGACAAATAAGTTATACTTTGACAACAGAAAAAGGGTATGTTTATCTTAGATTTTCTGATGCCTTACAAAAATAAATGCACATTATTTAAACAAACACACAATTTTGCTTAACACTTTTAATTGACTGATTATTAAATAATTATGATTTTAATTCAAATGTATTCAAAGTTTTTGCATTACAATGTCTCCTAATTCTGAGGAGCTAGTGGAACTTTCTATCCCAGTAAATTTGGTTATAATTGAAAGCCTTAGATGTAATTGCTATTTCTTTTCAGTTAGAAGTCATGAACTGGAGATTTGTTTACTACCTCTTTACAAATCCTGAGGAAAAACGTTTAGCAGTGCTAATATGTAACCCTCCTCTTTAGGGGCTGCTTTAAACTTTTCTTTAACAATCTTTCTAGTTTGGATCATTTATTTATGGGATGTTTATCTCTGAACTTTAATAATAGGTACGGGTGGACACATCCATTTTTAACTGCATATGATTCTACTGAAGAAATTACTTTTTTATTTAGTTTTCTCTTGTATTTGTATATTTTGTAATAGAAAACAGTGGAATCGAACTTATGGTTTTTTTAAATATTTTTAAGAGAAATTTTAGTTGAAATGACTATAGGCCCTTCTAAAATCACAGTTGAAATTGTTTTATTTTTCTCTTTTGTTATATATTATCCACCCCAAGAAAAGAACTAAATACAAGAGTAGCAAGAAAAACCTTTTTATATTTTATACTTATTTTTATTTCCTTGTGTGTTTCTGTCTAGTATTAAAACAGAATAGTATTGCTCAAGTCAGTAGAATATTCTGACAAAACAATACCGTAACATTTTTGGTATCATTTTTAGAGCTGCTAATAGAAATATAATGCAAGCCACATGTATAATTTTTAATTTTCTGGTTGCCATATTAAAAAGATGAAGTTAATTTTAATACTTTAACCCAGTATATAGATGAAATATAATTTTGACATATAATCAGTTAAAAACTGTAGATCATTTTGCATTACGTTTTTGTATTTCTAATAGCCACTTGTGGCTCGTGGCTACTCTATTGGACAGCACAGGTTTATTCTTATGCTAAAACCTATGTAGTATGTGTTCCCTTGTTATACTAAAGCCATAGAGTTCACAAATATATGTGTTGGTTAGTTTCACCTCTCAGATAATATTCTTAAAATAGATCAGCCTGTAGACAATCTGGCCAGCCAGCGCTGTCATAGTGAAGTCTCAGTGAGTATATTTATCATGGAAGAAAAATATCATTGAAACCTATATTCACTCTATATGTTGAATAAAAAGTTGTTTTCTGTTAAACAAATGAAAGGGGATACAGGGGCAGAAATTCATGTTACCGATGATCTTTCATTTATAACAGTCAACCTTGTTGCCAAGAAGAAAATAAAACAAGTTTTCATCAAGAAAATTACACAAGTTGTAGATTCTTATTGGTTTGGAAGATAATGACCTCAAATGCTCTTTTGTGCACACTCTGAAGCAGAACATCACACTATTAGCAGTGGTGACTTTCCTGTCTTTGGAAAATGCACCCAACATCTCCAGGCAGAATGTGCAGAGAGTAGGGAGAAGGAGGCTTGGAGGCTCTTCCAGGTTACTTAATTTCTCTGATTGACCAGAGAGCTTCTTAAGTGGATGCCTAATTTATACATAGTAGATAAAATGTTAGAGAAAATTTTTTAAACATAATTTCATATTCTTAAGATGGCAACGTGTTTCCACAGCCTCATGAACTATGAAAGTTAAATAATTTGCTGATTCGGAACCATTTGATGAACATCTGTATGCTCTTTTACCAACTCATTTCCCTTCTCTGAAGTATCTTCACTAAGTTTTTAAAACCAATGACGTTTTGTGCCAATGCAAAGGATGAAATTGTCAAGGTGGACTCAATATCCAATACCATGGTTCACTAATGATTCAAAGATAGAGGAGCACCAGGCACAGATGACATTTTCTTTTCTTCAAGGAGTCACAAACCACCGGATCCATTTTTCCTCCCTTATTAGGGTGGTTTGGCCCAGGTTAGATCATGCACGAAGAAGCACTGTTTGCAAAGGAAGCCATTTCAGTTTTTGAGTGCCTTCATTATATATTCTGTTGATTACACAAATAACAAAAATAAGTATGGATTAGCCCATTGCTCCATCTAGCCATGTTTTATAAATCAAGAAATTTGGGGTTTATTTGCAATGAAAGTTCTAGGAAGACTATTTCCTACTGAAGATGTCTAATAGAGGACTCTTCTTTATGTTTTCAGTAGCAAATACCACTGAATGTTTATGAGGAAGTCTGATCAAGGCTGATCCACTTTTCCTCCATCTTTATTCAGGGTCTGCTTTAGGTCATTCATTCCCGTACCCTCCCACCCTCCCCCCCGCCCCTGTTCCCGGTTTGGGAAAGAGTAAGTTACAGGCCGGCCATTCACCTTTTCTTTCCCAGGTTTTAAAAAAAATTATTACTTAAGTGTTCAGAAACATTTATTTTTAGATCCACTGGAGAGGAGTTATTTTTCTTGGATGTGTTTTCTTCTTCTTTGATCTTTCATAGAAATCATAGCCTTATTGAAGGTTCATGAAAGGGTAGTCTACTCATCGCCTCCAGTTTTTTACCTCCTCATAAATTCTGCAGTCTGACTCCTGTTCCTTACCACGGCTCCATCACTGTGCTAAACTTCCTGTCAACTTCACTGGCTCCCCAGTTGTCCAGCAGCGTCTTGTAACATTTTGCGTTAACCACCCTGTCATTTGAATCTCTCCTCTCCTCGGTACCATCTGCAAAGTTTCTTTCTTATGCCTGTTAGGACAGTTTCCTCTTGCTGACCTTTCTTCCTATCCCACCGCACAAAGAGAGGTGTTTTTCCCAGCTCCATCAATAGTTTTTCTTGGCCCCACCCATTCTACCCATGAAATTGTATTTCTATCAACAGTTTCCATTCTAATACATATTAAGACAATGCTCCACTGTAACTGACTGGCCAGAACTTTCTCTTGAACACTAGGTCTGAATTTCTAAATGATTGCCATTTGTGTACATCAGAATGTCTGATTTAAATTCATTATCCCCCCCTTACATCCTTTTATAGCAAAATACTTTGTTTTCCTAAATTTTGCTCTTATTGAGTGGCTTTGACATATAAGCAGGCACATTTTCTGAAACATTTTTCCTGCTTTTTTGAGAATTCTCTTCTGAGAAATTCCCAAACAGATCCCTTCCCTTGATTATATTGAATTATATTAAAGCCCTTCCCTTGTCACTCTTGCCCCATTAATTATTTCATAAACTTTATTTATAGTTTTTATTACTTTTTGTTTCAAGTTTTCTTCATTAAAATTAAAATACCATCTTCCCTTTGTTGTCTGCTTTTAACTCATTCTTCAAAAGTGCAGGTCAGATAACTATAGCTTTTATATTAAACCTTTTTATATTACCTGCTCCCCCATACCTTTGGCCAGTTAAAATTATTCACTTTTCTGGGCCCACAAAATATTATATATTTCTGTTAAAATATTATATTTTATTTAGTAGTGTGGGTTTTTTTTTTCTGCTATATTTTATCCCTGGAGGAGAGGGATCGTATCTTATTTATCCTTGCCCTTTCTTGTGATAACATTACTATTTCTTTAGTAAATGTTCAATTTGGAGATTTGGGGTCTTTAAAAAATACCCCCTATTTCCTGTTTTCAAATTTGGGTCTACTTGTGAGCTAGACCCAGAACTAGAAGGTAGGAGATCTAATTATCACCATAAATACAGGGGACAAGTTTAGAAGCTATGACTTTAAGTCTACAGGCTTGTTAATAATTCATCCCAGAATCAGTCAGATTCACTGAACCACAAGACAGGTTCAGTCCCAGGCCTCACATCTTAGAGCTATTTTGTAAGTTTATGTCCTGTAGCGTTTGCTGTTTGCAGGTAGCTTGATTTGGAAGGAGTAATCCAGAAAGGACTAAGTCACCTGTGCCTACTCATTCAACAAAGTCGCCGATCTTATAAGCCAGTCCTCCTGGGGCACCAGGGTGGCTCAGTTGGTTGAGCCTCTGCCTTCGGCTCAGGTCATGATCTCCTGGGATCAACCCCAGTTCAGGCTCCCTGCTCAGTGGGGAACCTGCTTCTCCCCTGCCTCTGCCTCTCACCTTGCATGTGTGCAGTCTCTTTCTCAAATAAATAAGTAAAAGCTTTAAAAAAAAGATAAACATTTTTAGAATAAGCCAGTTCTCCTTTCCTGGGGTAGAGGATAGAAAGAGACCAGGAGCATTGCTTGAATGAATTTCCTTCTGTATGGAAACACAAGGACTAAGGGGAAAGGAGGTATTTACCTAAAACTTAACAACTGTAAATTGAATTAAAATAAACTTTGTCTCAGAGTAGAAGTATCTATATTAATTTTACTTTAAAACAATTATTGGAGCTTTTTTTACTTATTATTTTCTTTGTTTCAAGTTTTTAGTTAAATTCCAGTTAGTTAACATATACCGTAGTATTAGTTTCAGGAGTAGAATTTAGTGATTTACCACTTAAATATAACACCCAGTGCTCATCACAAATGCCCTCTTTAATGCCCATTACCCATTTTTTAAGGACTAAAATGAATAGTGGGATTAGACAATAAACATACATACTGTATAATGAGTTGTCTCATTTGTTCAGATTTGGCTTGTAATACAGTAGTTCACAAGTTTCTTACTTGTGCTATTTATGGAGTGAATGGTTTAAATTTCCATATAATTTCTCTTTTAGAAAATTGAACTGCTTAGCTATGTTCTGCCAAGATATATGCACCATTGAAAGGTGTACATATGCAAGTGTAAATATTAATTGCACACTCACACACATGGATGTTTTACAGTGTATCAGTGCTGGGGGTGGAAATACATGGCATAAGAACCATTTAATTGCTTATCAAGACCTGTCAGTTCTAATTCCTTTGTATCTCATCAATGGGCCCCCTCACCACTGTTAATCTCTTAGTTAAGGTTCTTATTATCTCTTATTTGTGATAATTTATTATCTACTTGGACATTCACAAATATATATTGATTACTTTTTTTGTAACTGTCAAAATTAAAAACAAAAACAAATAGTCTAGTGCCTTATGCAAGGAGCTCATAGCCTGTTAATTCAACCCTTCAACCATCAGAGTGACATTTCTTCTGCTGCTGTGATCACAGGGAAAGGGATGAGCTCTGAGCAAATAGAGGGTTTTAATTAATGAATATGGGATACCTGATACTGAAATACTAATACTGTGACTAACCAGTAATTTCTAGGTAGGCTATATTGGGAAGAGAAATCAAGAAGGAGCTGATTCAACTTCATGATTATTAACTCCAACATAGCCTGCCATGCTACCTTCCAAGATGAAAATGGAAGCTGAACCATGTGTTTTTGGCTCAAGAATAAGGGTATAAAAAGTCCACTGTTGGCCTTTTCTTCTGTATCATAGGAGAGAAAGATATTGCACATAATTTAAAAGCATATAAGATGTACTAATATATTTGAAACTCACAAATATGTTATAGTCAAACTTATGTAATATCTAGTCTTTGGACAAAAATTGAGTGTAAATTGATCTTGCTCCCGTATTAAATATATGAGGGAAAAGCAAATGGATTTCTTATATTGGTACCATATATCAGCATATTTAGAAGGACTTTGAGTATACAGATAATACATGTATTATGCTACATATTTCATCAAAAATTACTTTTTAATAGCTTGCGTTCACAGTTGCCTGTTTCCAAATGTACACCTTTCCCTCTTGTAGCTTTCACTGCATGTTCCATAACTACAGCATTTCCTTTACTTTTTTGTTTAAACACAAGGACTGGAATTTTGCCTCAAGAAGCAAGGTTATTCATGATCTTGTCAAGCTAATGTGACTTACTACTTCACCAAAAAAACCCACGTTAACTGTATTTTTGTATTTTCACATACTGTAAACACTCCCAACTCTGTCAGTTTTAACACAACTAAGCACAACATAATGTAAGGGATATTGTAGTTGTGGTTGTTCTCAGTTATTTTAGAAATATTTTTCTTTATTGTCTCTGCAGAACAAAAGCCAATAAAGTGAAATACATTTTAGAGCAATCAGATTGGACTGACCAACCATTTCAATAATCTAAAATTATTGAGTAATTTAAATTAATGCAAAGTATTTTTAATTTCACAAACATGTAACACTTAGAAGAGTACATGTCACACAGTTTGCTCCCCAAATTCTGCTATTGATACCTTTATCTGCTTCATAATTTCCTTAAATCCCTACTTGAATCATGGCAAGTTTGTCTTTCTAAGGGTGACTGATGAAGCACAGACAGACTTGAGGGGGCTTTCAGAATCAAGTACCTGCCGATCTCAGGTAGCCTAGTCACATGTTGACAGCCCTTTGCTGCTTTTGTCCAAATAATAAATCCAGTCATCTAGGTGAAATGGCAAAGAAGATGGCAAAGATGTTAGGACTAGTCTGGATAATTATAACTCTTGCAGCCATATGAGTGCTTAGAGACAATCAGTTATCCCTTGTTGCATACAAGGAAGCCAATATCCAGAGAAATCATCCTATTCAAAGTGTTCATATCTAATATATAAAAATTCCCAAATCTGGCCTGTTCAGTCCCTTATTGCCTCTTCTGAATTTTCAACTAGGTGTTTATAATTTGTGGTTGTACACAGACAGAATCTCAAGGTAGTTTAATAAAAGAATGAAGATTCAAACTTTCATTTTGCTGTTGATCACAAAAAAGGTATTATTGTAAACATAGAAATAGAAAACTGTGTTTCTGCTTTATAATAAATCCATACACCTTATCTTTGCTGCTTTATCCAATAATTCCAATGCCTAGTACCAAAAAAGCATTGGTAACTTATTAAACCTATTTTTTCAAATATAAGCCAAGTTTCTAAGGGTGCATCTTTTTAACTTAAAGTCATATATTGTGTAGTGTGTGTGTGTGTACACACACACAAGCACATTTCAAAAGAACAAAATTACACACAACAGATCTCAAACATCTTCCCAAATTATTTTTCTATTTTTTCTATTCACTTATAGGGTGAAAAGATTAATTTTCTTACAATATTATAATCTATCTGCCCAAGGCTTATCAAAATCAAAAGTAAATTATGGAGCAAAAAATCGACACTTTGCCTTTTTGGGGTGCTTTTCCAGTCCTAATGTTCCATATATTCTTTTATTTTAGGAGTTACTAAATGTCCTGTTTTTTCCTGTCTTGTTCATTGGGCAAACAGGGGTAGATGGTCCCCCTCCCTAGATAGGAGACGACCTCCTAGCCCCAGGATTCAAATCCAGCATGCGTCTCCGGAGAATGACAGGTACTAGCCAACTCCTCCTCACAGACAAGTGGCTTCAACAGGTTGATAGGCCACCAAGTGAAGGATAACCAAGAGAAGTGTTGGTCATTATATGCTTCCTCTCAGGAGCCAGAACCAGATATGTTGTGATTCCATCACTAAATGCATCCCACCTCTAATAAAGCACCTCAGCGTGTTACTAAAATGAGGATGGCATGCAGATGGCGTAGTTTAAACACAAGAAAGTCAGATCCAGTGGAAGAGTTCTGTTTTAAATGAGCATTTGTTTCAGTGTTTTGATTTTCTAGATACATATTTAAATATGGTTTTTGTTTAAACATGAATAAATAAAAATTTTCAGGTGTTTTAAATATATTAAAATCTGTCATGGAAGCCTTTTCTTTGCTATATTGGTTGATGGTTTAATCTCAGTTGTCTTAGGTTTGGGGGAACATTAAAAATGTCTGATTGGAAGTAAAATAACTGGTTCTTATATATTGTATGTATATGGTGTTTTTAAATCAAATATTGTCGAAGGCTAGTGTCAATCTACAAGGTAGGTCTTTAAAAGTAGCATCAGTCCTTTGAACGTGCCTCATGCTTTTAATGTCAGAAATGCTGTGTTATCCTTCTCACAGGTGTAGCTAACCCTGTTCTCCTATTTTACTTGCTTCTTACATATAGTCATTGGCTTTAAATATCTTTTTCTGACTGGTCACAAAAAGTTATTGGATGTTTGGGGTGCTTCTTCTCTAGTCGAAGCAGAAATTCAGTCAGCATATTGGTATATTGATTGAAGTGAAGCGTATTTGGTAGCTCAGAAACAGAACAACTAGTAAAGCATTTACAAAAGGTTCCTTTTGTTCATTTCCAGTATGTGTGGATATAGATAGCAGAATAATTGCAATCTTAGTTAAGAGTGATGTAATTTTTTTTTCTGTTATCTGTAAATTATCAAGATAACTTCAGGATTTCAATTTGGAAGAAAAACTAAGCCTTGTCACTCAAAGAAAATTAAGTCATTTTACCATTTTGGAAAAGACTACAAACTGGTAGCTTATAAAGACTTTAAGAGTATTTTAATCATGTTTTAATCTTTAAAAAGTTTACATTTTAAGATGACTTCGTATTTGAAATTTAAAACTAATTTCTTTTGGTTCCTAGGACAGAATTTCATAGAGTAGAACAGTTAGCAAATCTCCAATCTAAAAATTATTCTAAATTTAAAGTATTTTCAAATAAAAATATAAAGCAATCATATAAATTAAACAAAACTTACATCCACATTGCTACTCATTCATTCAACAAATATTTATTGTGGTCTGCAGTGTGCACTCTTACTATGGCTAGAGACACAGAAGTGTTTAAGAAAATCAAGGTTCTGGCCTGGCCATCAAGGACTTAGAACTTCCTTTTATAAAACACAGTTCTAGAAAGCCTTTGATTTTATTCCAGACAAATGAGTCAGTAAATTTCATCTCATGTAATGCTATTTGAGTACAAGACAATTAAATATAACAGTATTTATAATGAATATAGATGTAAGTCTGTTGGGCCACAAATTAAGCAAAATGGAAGTCCAAATAATAGTTTCACAGTTTTTATATACATGAGATGGAAATTAATTGTCATTTAATGACATATGAATTAATTATGTTATTTGATTTCATAGATTGTATACATAACTTTATGAGTAAATTTTAGGAGCAGAAAGGATCATTTTATTTTTTTTTAAAGATTTTATTTATTTATTTGACAGAGAGAGATCACAAGTAGGCAGAGAGGCAGGCAGAGAGAGAGAGAGAGGAGGAAACAGGCTCCCTGATGAGCAGAGAGTCCGATGTGGGACTCGATCCCAGGACCCTGAGATCATGACCTGAGCCGAAGGCAGCGGCTTAACCCACTGAGCCACCCAGGCGCCCAGAAAGGATCATTTTAGATAAGATCACCAAGGAAGTTTTGCTAATACATAATTCTGAATATACATTTTATTTTTTATTATGACTTATTTGCATATAAGATCTATGTTCAACCAAAAAGCATATATTTTAAATGGCTTGATACTATGATTTATTACTATAGAGAACAGAAAGTTATTTACAATAAACTTTTACTAAAATATAGAAATAATATGTGCCCATAAATATGACAGAAAAATAGCTAAATCAACAGATGCTATATTTGTAGATAACCATGTCAGCCACTAGGCAAAACTTAACACTTGCATTTTACCTCTTATCAGCGTTATTTACTTTTTCAGAAGTTTCTGCCAATTTCCGAAAGAAGGGAAGATAACATCAGATTTGGAGACACTGAAAGCTCATGATGATTTGGGAATCATTTGACTTTTGCCCTAGATCACTGACAACTAGGAAAATATTCTAAAATCAGTGACAGTTTATATAATCAGCCTTTGGATGTCTTAAATCAAGGTCCTATTTGATTATTTTGAAAATAAGCAAAAAATTTTGCTTAAGACAGTTCTCTAGTTAAGTTGGAAAGCATTTAGTTGCCCCCTTATTTCTTACAGCATAAATATACTTGAGGTTATGTCTGCACACCCACGACTTTTAACACACACACACGACTTTTACATACCATTTTTTCACAATTTAATTTCAGTTTTAAACAATCTTGATGTCATCTCAATTTGTGTAATAGATTTATTTGGAATTAACATGGAAGCAGGTTTTTCTTGATCTAGGAAGATTTCCTAGAATTTATAGAATATTTAAAACAAACAATGATGAGGAAAAAATACATAAATTTAGAATCCCAGGGGATGATTCTGACTATAAAATTGTAGGGAAAGTTTCCCTGCAGTTTTATTACTAAAAATGTGAAGATGGTTTAAAATATAATCATTCCAATAACAAAATACCTCTTTGTAAATGGCATTGTTTTAACATGTAAAAAGTAACTTATGAACCTGAGTATACATAATTCTGTTTGTGAATTTAGTAAGATTTTCATCTTCTTGTGGCTTCAGATTAATCAATATTTTTGTATTCAAGTTAGAAAAGAATGTATTTTAATACATCCCTGAAGCATCAAGGTTCTGAGTTTAGTGCTCACAGTTGAATCAATCATTCTTAAATGTGAAAGGCTAGTATAAGTAATCATAATTGTTACTATCTACTTCTACTTTAAAATATTCTTGGCATAAATGCTTTTTCAGGAAAATGCAATATATTCTTATTTGATAATTTTTGAGATGTATTTTAACACTTCATTAGCTTGAAGTTGCAAACTCCGTCTGATTGAGAATATCTTTGCATCGTTATACATGACATCTTTAGGGTGTGTGACTTAAATAAATACTAAAAATATTTGATGAAATAACCCTGTTTTCAAGGACTTTAAATTGTTGGCAACAAATAAATTATTGCCACAAGTAAAACATCCCACTGTATTAAAGATTAATTCCTGAGTCACTAAAGTAGGTCCTATTTTTTTTTTGTAAATAATCACATTTGTATAGTTTTCCACACTTGTAACTTAGTAGCAGCTAATTGCGTATTAGAATCTCTGACCAAAAGTGTCAGATGGATTCCTTTGATTCAAACTGAATGAATATTCTTTCTACATTAAAAATATATCTGGAATAAAGAGGTCACCTACTTTTTTACTTCCAGAGTTCATGGCAATTGCCAGAGTGATGCAGAGTTAATGTAGAACCATTTACAAATTCAGTATCTACTTACCATTTTTATTTGCTTGATAACATCTTTTGTTATCTGTGCTTTTCAAAAATATTCTTTATTTGAATGAGTGAAATATACTCATCCACTAAAATACTTAAGCCTGTTTAATAGCTCTTGTCATATACATAAATATCGATACTGTACAAAAAGGGTGCACACATCCTAATCATATGCAGCCATCTTCACTGCATATGGACATTTCTTACTTAGGTAGATTCTATTCAGATATAAAGTTTTCTTACTAAGCTTATGAAGAGACAAGATGATAGACGTTTGCATTCCACAATCAGCCATCTAGGTAGTTAGCCAGCATATATACAGATATTTTCTTATGATATCTGTGCTAATTCTAATTAAATTAAAATGCTGTGGGTGTAAAAACAAAACAAAACAAACAAACGTAATTTCATTTTATTATGAAATAATCTTAAATAAGGGTGTGGCTCAGTTGGTTAAGTTTATGACTCTTGATCTCAGTTCAGGGGTTCAGGTTGGATCTCGGGGTCGTGAAATGGAGCCCTGTGTGGGGTGCCCCACCCAGCACCCAGTGTGCTTAAGACTCTTTCCCTTTCTTGGTCCCTTTCCCCCACAACGCTCTCTCTCAAAAAAAAAAAAAATCTTTAAAATAAAGTAGTCTTAAGTAATACTACTATTTTATTAACATATTGATTTTAGACTTAGTAGAATTTTAATACCTTCAGAAAAGCTGTATTTATCAATGTCTTCAGGGAATTGCTATAATTGAATTTAGTTACTGAAGAGGAAAGGAAAGTAGCACAGAAATAGGTTTTAACAATTACCTCTCTTCATTAGTACGTTTTATGTCTTAGCATTTAAATTAATAGAACAATAATTAAAAATGGATTTTTGAAAAAATTAGATTTAATTAAGAACACTCCCACTTCTCTGATTATTACTTACTCTTGCTTTGATTTAATAATAAAATAATTGTTATACCTCCATTTGAATGTAGCTTTATAACTTTTAAAGAATTCTATTTGTGCCCTGTGAACTAAGGATCATAAAGCTAAAACCATATAATGATTAAGTTGTGAAGAGAAAAGAAAGCTTAGTATTTCTGATTCATGCATGTCTAGACCAAAGAAACATTCTTTATGAATAATAAAATGATAAAAATTTTTAATAGAACAAAACATGTTAAAACCCAAAATAAGTAAGACATAATGGAAATGCTATAACCCTGTTTTATTCACTTCTCTCCAGGGGTCCCTCCAGTAAAGTCAAATCATTCAAGTCACTGGATGGCAGAATGGGCAGAGAACCAAAGTATATGAGGACGTGATGGTGGTGTCCTCACCAAATAATTAAGGCCACTACTACCTTGGATAAGCCACTTAAACCTTATGGGACTCTGTTTCCTCATCTGTAAATTTAGGTAGTTGTAGGTGGCTTAGCTGAATACTAGTGTCCCTTTAAGAATAAAATTGTGTCTATGCTGCCTTGTTGCAACATGATAAGCATATAAGGGGCCAATAATAATGACTGACACTTCATGATGTATAAGTCAATAACTAAATGCCATTTTTTGTTTATGATATTTTGTATTTTACTGAAGCCCAGAAAACAATGAAAAGTTCTATTTCTAAATTTACTTAATTTGATGTAAAGTGAACTTTATAACTATAGTTATTTTTTTACTTACTGTAATTTTTTTAACTCTCAAATTACAGGATAATACTCAAAATAATTACTTTTTTAACCATGCATTTAATAAATACTTACGAGCAGCAACCATGTGCTAGGTATTGATGTTACAGTGCTAACTCAAGACAGATGCCATTCCTGATCACAAGGAACTTAGAAAGAGTAATGTAAGGTAGAATATAGCTCATTTCACTATGATTCATTTTATGATCATATGATCAGTAGTTTTAATAGTGTAGTAGTATGTAAATATAAGTTGTTTGTTCTAATCATTCCTATTTCACATATCACAAACCTCTATTCTAAGAAATAGCTAAAGACAGCTATTCTAAGAAATAGGTATCTTTAAAAAATATAAGCTATAACTTAGGATTTGGAGTGGAAAAGACGTTAGAATTTTCTATTCTGTATTCTTGCTTTACACTGAATTATTACAATTAAGTGTAACTCAATTTGAAGATTTTAAGTGGTTAAAAAGAATTATGAAGACCTATCCTTCATAGAAATCTTTAGGTAAGTAAATGTAAGTTTCTATAGCATTTGGAGAGGTAAAAAAAAAAAAAGGTCATTCTTAACAAGAGGGTTAAAAATAGAAATAAAATAATAATAAATAAATGAATAAAAATTTAGATGTATGAACCTCTCATGAGTTATTGTCATCTGATTACAGAATATTGACTGAGCTTGGCACTGCTATAGACAAAAGTCTTTACCTTTAAGAAACAGATATGTGTTGGGGAGGGTATGTGCTTTGGTGAGTGCTGTGAAGTGTGTAAACCTGGTGATTCACAGACCTGTATCCCTGGGGATAAAAATATATGTTTATAAAAATAAATAAATAAATAAATAAAAGAAATCTAAAAAGGAAAAAAAAACCAATAATTTTTCCTGGTGCCTAAAAGAAAAAAAAAAAGAAAAGAAACAGATATGTGTTATTATCCGTTTAAATAATACTTTCATAGCACTACCACTTGCTAGTTCTGAGTAATTAAAATTCCCAAACTACTACAAACCCTTGTTCTCTGTAATGTCACAACTGTAACACAAGTACTGAGCGATATTGATGTAGAATTGGCAAGTCTGTGAGAGGTCAGTATTATCTCCACTTCACAGGTCAGAACAAAAAATGCAAAACCGAGGCACAGAGTGGTTAAATATCTTGACTAAAATCACCTCGCTAGACAGAAACAGTAGTTAAACCCAGACGGGCTGAATCCACAGTCCATGCTTTGAACTACGGGGCTCCGGCGTCTTCTCTGCCGTGGATGCCTGTGTTCACTGCTGTTGAGATTGTGGAGTCTTCTTTCACCTCATGGTTTCATATGTAATGACTTTGTGAATTAGAGGAAGTTATTTAATCTCTCTAAGCCTCAATATTTTTATTTTTCAACGGGATAAGAAAAAAAAGAAGTCCCCACCTCACAAGACTGGTGAGATTATAGATGAGTTAGTGCAGGTAAAGCCGTCATGTAAGCACCCAGCAAGTTCTCCGTTAAGTGTTAGCTGTCCTTGGTATTGGCATTGTCGTGGTTGTCATTGCCCTCGTTATGGATTATTGGGATAATCAGTCTAGCATGTGAGTGTTTTATATTGTAAGGATGAGAAGAGGAGGGAGAGTTGAAAGTTTTACAGAAGTCAAGTCTCAATCGAATCTAGAAAGAGTAATAGTAGGGATAGAAACAAAGACACGCAAGTTCTACAAGATGTCCATAAGCCTATTTGTTGTACAGTAGTAGAAAGTTTGTACGAGAATCTCTAAGACTCTACATGTCTCTCTTCCTCCCCCGCCCCCACTCTTCCCCTCTCCCTCCCCCACCATCACCAAACTTGTCATCTGACTTCTCCCTCTCAGAACTTCCCTTTCCAGTTTCCTTACTTTGCTCAAACATACCAGGCACACATCTGCCTTAGGGCCTGTGCACTTGCTGTTTCATTTTCCTGAGATACGTTTTCCATGAGAGATACAGGTGGCTAACCCCCTTCTCACCGTATGTCACCTATTCAGGGAACCCTTCCCTGATCACCCTGCTGAAGATGGCACTCTGCATCTGCCCCCAAACTGTACCCTCACACACATTTCTGATCCTCCTGGCTCTGGTATTCTTTTTGTTGTTGCTAGTATTTGCCACCTTTGATTATACTATATAATTTAAGTAAGAAATAAATCTGGGATAAGCCCTCAAGATGTTGAGGGCTTTTTGTTGTTGCTGTGTATTATTTTTCTCCTACAGATAAAATCAATTGCTTAAAGGCAGAAAGCTTTTTTTTTCCCCTACAGACATATACCAAGCACTTAGAACAATCTAGCTTCTGTACATGTTCAGCAAATATTTATTGAATGAATAAATGGGTGAGAACCTTTATGACAAGGAGTTTCATGAATTGACCTAAAACTCTGCTCTCATTCCGCTGAATATGAGAAAAGAAACATTTGTCCTCTCAGTCCTTGGGCACTCTTGTGGTCCAGTAATGTGAACATTAGCTTGTCACTTCCTCTGCTCTACAGGATGGAAACAAAACAAAACCACCAGCACAGGCCTCTGGTGGGGTTCAACTTTACCTTGACATGTTTAAGATAATGTCTGAAGAGCTTTAAAAGTGTCATTAAAAAAGCATCAGTTTCCCATAATGGTATTTTTTTATTAATTATTTTTATTAACATATAATGTATTATTAGCCCCAGGGGTACAGGCCTGTGAATCATCAGGCTTATACACTTCACAGCACTCACCATAGCACATACCCTCCCCGATGTCCAGAACCAACCAACCTCTCCATACCCCCCTCCCCCTAGCAACCCTTAGTTTGTTTTATGAGATTAAGAGTCTCTTATGGTTGTCTCCCTCCCCATAATGGTATTTTTAAATTTTGAGCTAAAAAAAAAAAAAAAAAAAAAAAATTTTTGAGCTCAGATGCCTACCGGGCCTCCAGCAGCTTCTCCTGCTATCTATATGCCTGTGTTCTGTGTGCTTTAGGAACTGGCTTTCCTTCCCAGCAACCACCTCCCATCGATTTCAGGCATGTGCCATGCACTTCTCCAGTCTTCTACACACTACAGTGCCCCTTCCTCATCACAAGATAACAAAGTAAACAAGAATATCAGAGATATTCCTTTAATATGACATATAATCTCTTAGTGCTTTCCAAGGCCTATCCCCATATTTCATAGTTTCTTCCCTTCTTGAGGAAGGGTGCAGCCCCAAGGACATATATCAGACCCAACTTCCTCCCTTCTCTCTGCTGAGAGTACATGACAGAAACAGGTTAGGAGCTAGACATATCTACATTCTTATCCCAGGTCTACTTCTTACTGGGTGGGCTTGTCCTGAGCCTGTTTCCTTATCTTTGAAATAAAGATGATACCTGAAAGGATTGTCATGAAGGTTAATAAGTCAGTACCTGACCTCGAGATATCCTTCCATATATCCTTTTTTCCAATAATTCAAGGACAGTGGTAAGCAAGAGATGTTTCTCTCCTCTGCGTCAATACTTTTTTTTTTATCAGTTGTGAGATGAAAGTGAGACGTCGTGGAAACAGAAAGCCTGAAGACACACAGCTGAAGCCCTGAATTAGAAAGGCAACACAGGATGGACCCAGTTTGGGCAATAGCAAAAGATACGGGGAGAGAGGAGCAGCCCCAGAAGTCTGTACACCCGTTGGATTTCATACTTTGACGTGTATTTCTAGTGGGGAGAGCAGGGCTTGGCATATATGAGACACTGATTATCTGGCATTAGTAGGGAATGACAGTTGTCTCTTTGTCGTTGGAAGGAAGTGAAATCAGGAAAGAAAAATAAGCATAAATTGTAAAGAATCAACTATTGAGAGAAAAATATAAATTATCAAGATTAAAATGCATGTTACTTTCGATGTTTCTCTGGGACTTTTTAGTAATAGTTTTAGTTTCTTGACCATAATATTTTATATTTATTTCAAATACATAGTAGGCGAGACACATTTTAGGTCAAATAGTATATATGAGCTGCTGCTTAGGGAGGTAAGCTCTCTATAGAAACATTTCTTTGGGAAAATGCATTTCAAGTTCCAAATGTTATATATATATATCTCTGTCTGGGACATGGAGTAAATTGAGACCTTGATTCTTTGATTGGTGATATGTAATCAGCTTTTTAAAATGCTATATGGTTTCAAAAGCATGTTTATAATAACAGGATATAATTTTAATACTTGATTTAAAATGATTACGTGAAGCATATTTCATTGTGGTATTTTTCTTCTCATATTTTGTGGGAGAAGAATAACAAACAACAAATTCTTGCAGCACCCTGTTTCAACTCATAAGCGCAGAGGACACGTCCCCTTTGTAGTGTTTCAGCACCCAAACCATTGCTGTCATCACATCTGTCCTCGCTCCATTTCTCCCCTGGACTTGTTTATTCATTAGGAGAGGCAAAGTTGCTCAGTGGGGGTCCATACTAAATCATTCCTGCAGACAAACCTTTTTAAACTAAGGGAATCCCCGCTTCTTGGGTCTCCTGTTGGGCAACTTGTGTCTCCCACCAGTTCCAGTTCAGATTTTTATTTATTATTTTTTGTTTTTATTTTTAAAAGCACTGACTGACAAAACCATCTAAATAAGATAGTTGTCATTTTTCATGTCTATTGTTTTTATCATTGTATGAAACTACTGTAGCTGTATTCATCATATATTTTGTATTTCTTTAACATTTCATTCCACAGGCACTCCAGAAAGTCTGAAAGATCTAGCATCCAAAAACAGACTAGGAAAGGCACTGCCTCTGATGCAGAAAGGTAGGCTTGGTGTTGTGCTGTGTGGCCATCTTCTCTTTCAACCGATAAATTCAGGGTGCCTTAAACTCTCATTTTACATGATCAGTTTTTAAACATAGCCTGTGATGTTTAAAGACATTCATGTAAATAGATCTCCCATATGGGAATAGCCTCAAAAAACAAGAGGAGGGTAATCTGAAGGTGGCCCTTAAATCTTAGGGTTTAAGAAAAATCTCAGATATGTCTCTTAGTCATCACGCTGATTACTAAAGAGGACCATATCTGTGCTCATTACTGTTTACATATTAGGACATTAATATTTTGTTTCTGAGATTTTCTGAGATTCTTAAATGTTAATGAATATAATACTTGGAATATGCAAATATTTTGAGTGTCTCTTATTTATCTGAATGATGTCATCCTTTAAATCTCTTTTCTGCAAGTACATCTAAGATTCTACTTGTATATGAAAGATATTTGTAGAGTTAATATAAAAATTAAAGGAATTACTGACCTTTCTTTGTAATTCATCTAACTTTATAATTTTTTTTTTTTTACTTTTTTTTGGTGTAAGATACTAATACATTATTTTACATAATTGTAAAAAAACACCTAATGTCCCATTAACACATTATTCATTCATCCAAAAAAGCACTGAGAACATGCAGGGGGACACAGATGTAAATGAAAGAATGGACTGAAGTCTTATAGCTATTACTATAAAGGTATGCACAAGATATAGTGAAAACACAGGAAAAAGAGTATAGTGCAGAAAGGAGATATCTCATAAAAGGTGTAACCTGAGCGAAATCCAGATATATGAAAGTAGATGTGAAGAAAATATTCCATGAGAAAGAAAAAAAAACAAATGAGAAAACACCGAGGCTTAAACTTTACTCTTGGTTTGGGGGATCCATATTTTGAGAGGGCGAGTTCTTCCAGGAGATGGGAGAGAGCGTTGAAAATAAAGCTGGAGAAATCCGTTAGATGTTATGTCACACGTGACCTTGTGGACTGTTTAACAGAATTTCAGCTTCTGCTTTATACCTCCATGAGCCATTGATGGCCTTGAGAGGCTAGTGACTGGCTTTGAGTTCCAAAATTATAGATCACTGTAACAACATTTTGTAGGGTGGATTGGAAGCTCCAAGGGCAGATACAAGTCACCACTAGGCTGTCGCAGTAGACTTAATTGAAATAAACTCTGAACAATTCAGTTAGTCATTTAAAAGATGTGTGCAAAGCGATGTGCTAAGTTCAAGGAATAAAACAGGGAACAGCAAAAGAGGGAATCTTCCCAGGAGATACTACTTCTGAGTTGAGATCAGAAAAATGAGTAGCTATGGGACGCCTGGGTGGCTCAGTTGGTTGGACGACTGCCTTCGGCTCAGGTCATGATCCTGGAGTCCCGGGATCGAGTCCCGCATCGGACTCCCAGCTCCATGGGGAGTCTGCTTCTCTCTCTGACCTTCTCCTCGTTCATGCTCTCTCTCACTGTCTCTCTCTCAAGTAAATAAATAAAATCTTTAAAAAAAAAAAAAAGAAAAGAAAAATGAGTAGCTATTAGTTACGTGAAAGAGTGTGGATAAAGAGAGGATGGAGCTTACTCTTAGCTACTATCTATGGAGATATTGACAGTTTAGGGACTCTAATTTACAATAGAACAAGGATTTAGAGAATTCAGAGAGTGTTCAGTAGAAATTCAGTTTTACAAAGGAGCTATGCTTTGAGAAAGGGAATGAAGAACAAAGTTCTAGCACTTTAGATAGATGATTGATAGATAGATAGCCTGTAATGAAACAGTATTATGTTCCTTTTACATATTCTTTAATGCCAACTCAGTTAACTGCACTTTCTTTACTAGAATTATAAATGACTTGAGTTGCTTAGACAAGTTTTTAAGCTTCAACCATACACTGCCCGTCTGCCTCAGAGACAGACAGAATTTCAATTACTTCGACATGATTGAAATTTTTCCTCCAAGTCTTATTCTTTTTGTTCCATTCAGGCTTTAATTCATTTAACAGTTACTAGTTGAGTGACTACCATATGCAGTTTTATTTAGGATATATCAATGAACAAGTCTTTTTGACAATTGGATACTGTTTTATAAAATGCTAGATGATTCTAGAATCAACTAATGGTGCTTAACTACAAATGAGTAATATTTGGGTGTTTCCTCTACAACATTGAAACTATCTGTAGATAAACACAAATCCTCCATCCCTGCAAAAAGTGTAGCAAGAATTTGATTGCTTCCCAGTCAGGTATTTGCTGCTTAAGGACCATACTCATATTACTCTCACTTTATTTCCTTTGCTAACAGGTTTTAATATAGACAATGCAAACCTTTTAAGTGTGTAGATTTGTTTGATTATAATTAAATCTCTCCATTGATTTGTAATATAGTGTAAATGATATGCCTGGTTTTTAAGTGAGTTGTTGAATAACTAGTTACAAAAGAATTGGCCTGGATTTTCTAGGTTTGTGCCACTCTTAATACTTTAGAAGATACCATGAGTTGATATCTAACTACAGGTGAATTGAGGTTACAGTGTGAATGCTTTGGACATTGATTCAAGGTCTTTGGGAAGTTAACAACATACTCAAAGGATTCATATTACACAGTCACCCCTTGGCTTCTGGCAAAATTTACTATTTAACGGTCATCATTTTGAAGGCCCTTTCTTGGCCTTAACAAATTTGGCCTTATGGGGAATAGTGCTGTAAGAAAATATTTTGACAAATATGGTGACTAGTTATAGGCAGAAGATAAGCAGAACTCGTATCTGACTTTTGTGCCTAGCATTTAAAGCAGTGCTTTACATGTCTCAGGAGCTCTGTAGTAAAAGTCTGACTCTTCACTCTCATACGAATTCAGCTATATGACCTGCTTGGTAGCAGGTCATTTCCCCTTTCTACTCTAGTGACTTTTCTTGTTGTGGAACCTGTACTCTGCAACCTATCCAGGGGATGTTTTGTCAGGACTAGTATTTGGGATTAGGCAGTTCTAAGAAGGAAAGCTTCCCAACATATATGCATTTTATGTTGTGCTGGTGCTATTGGAAGGAGAATGTGTAGGCCCTTAATGGCCATTACAGAAGGAACCATTTTGAACAGTTAACCTTAAATACCACGTGCATGTCCATCCTTTAACAAGCCATAAAAAAAGAATTATATTTTTAAGCTGCATTAGGAGACACTAACTATTGCAACAATAGGAATGCCTGAATTAACAACTTCAGATTTTGGTAAGAAATGTGTTTTACTTAAGTTCAAGTCAAAACACTAGTCTTGGGTGAAGAGAGTAGGCATAGACTGGACTCAGTGAATACTTAGATACACATTTGGAGATGGTGAACTAGCTTCAGATATACTTGGGTTTTCATTAGAATTTTGCTCTAGAAGTCTTATATTTTGTTTTTAAAAATTTTGGGCTATTTACAGGTCTATAAAATGGAATAAGTATTCATTAAATACCATTTCCCATATCTTTTATTCCTACAGACTTTCAGGAGACAAATCTGTTAACTCTTGTCAGACAATTTGACATTTGAATATATATTTAGATTTTGTTTACAATATAAACAATATATCCAAAGATTTGCCATTTTTCATCTTGTGATATAGAAAGAGAGCCTATCTCAACAGGTAGCACAGGAAGCAAGTGTTGGCACTCAGTAGATCTGTGTGGGTCCTTTTACCACACCTTAGCTCTTTGTCTTTGTACAAGTCACTCTATGATCCTCAGTTTTTCTGTCTAAAAAATAGGAATAATTATATTTCTCAGAGTTGTTATAAGAATATCAAGAAAGAACATACATGTATGTGTGCACGTACACACAGACATTCAGTGCCTGGCTCCATATTAATGCTCTGTAGAGAATAGTTGTGACTGTCATTTTATCTATCTCCCATGCACTCCCTGTTCCATTCTCTAATATGGTGGCTCCCCATCTCTTCCATTCTTGCAACCTTAACGTTCTTAACCCATCCCATTCCACTGAAACATCAAGGCTCAACAGCCTGGATTCCCAACATTTCACTCCTGTACCTCAGAATTTCTTGGTTGATTCGCCTTTCCTCTAGTCTGAAATGAACTGTATTGGTTCCATTATCTCTCACCTCCAAAACCTTGCTCTTCTCAATGTTTTGCATTTTCACTCTCCTCAGTTTTCCTTCCTGGAATTCTGACGTACTGCCACCCTCCTCTCTTCCTCAGACAGAGTGGTTTCTGATGCTGCCCCTTCGGTCTGTGCTTTTGTATTTGTTACAGTTCAGCTGGCAGCAGGGACTGTTGTCATTGTGGGACTTTTAGTTCATGTCAAAGAAAGAAACAGATCTGGTGCTAAATGATGCACCTTAAGCACTGTGCAAGGTGTCCTCAGACCCTGCCCACCTACCTGTGACTTTGGAGATGGGAACACTAAGTCACAGAGTCTCAGGCTGTATAATACTCACCTGTTATAGAAATAATAATATGTGAGTATTGGCTTTCTCACCTAGAAAGCCATTTATTTGTCTCCAGAATTGCTTTTTATATCTTTACCATTCAGTTTGGTGCCATATAAGGTCCGCCTAATTTATTTATATTTCAAGTCACATTTAAGTAGTCCTTTTAGTTCTTATGAAGAAATGAAGTAAGATTTTAGTGAAATTGAAATGCAATTTCTCAGTACCAGGATGAAAACCGTATTCACTTTTTAGACCAACTTAGAAAGTGTATTTCAAACAAGGATGGCTTGAAGTTTATTTTCATGGTAATAGCTTGTGAAGAGTAATAGATAAAAACTCTTTCTTTACAAAGGAAAGGACTTGATCATGCAGTGCTTTCCATATAAATTAATGCTGTAGGGTTGAGTTATGTGAAAAGTCAATTGAGAATGAATGAACAGTCTTAATATGTATTGTTAGTTCTTTTTTCTTTTAATTTATAAATTGAGACAACAGTCCAGGTTTCAGTATTTGCATTAGGGCCTAATAAAGCATTAATCCATAGGTCAAGAAGATAAAAATGCAGCTTTATTACAGTTCTAAGTTGTATATTTTTCCCATTTTATTGTGCTGAAATAGAGGAGATACCCTGAATTAAAATAATTATAGCTGTGAAAATCATTTTATTTAAAAGAAAAATTGTCGGGACGCCTGGGTGGCTCAGTTGGTTAAGCAGCTGCCTTCGGCTCAGGTCATGATCCCAGCGTCCTGGGATCGAGTCCCACATCGGGCTCCTTGCTCCTCAGGGAGCCTGCTTCTCCCTCTGACTCTGCCTTCCACTCTGTCTGCCTATGCTCATTCTCGCTCGCTGTCTCTCTGACAAATAAATAAATAAAATCTTAAAAAAAAAAAATAAAAATAAAAAAAAATAAAAAAATAAAAGAAAAATTGTCAATATAAATACAAGTTGAATAAAATACTCAATAATTAAAGTACTTCTGGTGACCAATATGTTATTTTTTACTCTCACACTTCAAATCACTTGATAAGTGGATTTATAGCATTGTTTTAAAAAGGATGAGGTATTATCCCTTTGCTTCTACCACTGTAAAAAATAATCCATATTGGGTATTTTAAACATCCATCTTATTTAAAATACATACTGGAAATGATTTTTTTAAAAGGCAAAAACATGTATCTGTTTTAAACAAGATACTTATCAGTTTTTAATTCTTAATCCTTAGTTCATAAATTGGCTTCATAAAAATTTTGAACCCTATATTAAGGTACTGTTAATATATGGACAAATATCTTTTCAGACTTTTTTTAATCTTAGAAGATATGTTATTATCCATACATCAGCCATTTGTATTTAGTCAGTTCAATAAGGAAACATATTCCATCTTATTGCATCATTTTAATTTGTTGGTCTGCTTAAATTAACCTCGAAGACATCTTCCTTTTGCAGCCTACTTGGAATAAACTTCCTATTGCAGATTAAAATTATGAGCATTGTAAAAGTATACACAGAGTCCTACAGTGCATTATTTCTTCTTGAAGGCAAGTGCTTGAAGTATCACTGTATTCGTTATTCTAATCATATTTATTCATTCACTCAAGGTATCTGTATTGAGTTCTTGCTCTCTGTGTGGCTGTATTCTAGGCACTAGAGATGCAGCTCAGTAAAAACCAAGAGACAGAAGTCTCTTCCCTTGTACAACTTAACAAGAGGTTTGTTACATTGGAGGAATCTGGATTAGTCCTCTAAAAACCACATGGCATGTATTTGCAATAACTTGTCAGTTTCCTTTGAATTCCATTTCAGTGATTGCATGATGGTGGGTTTCTTCTGGTTTTTAAAGTTGCTGCCTTGTAAGAGTAACCAGGTTTTCTCCTTGGACAAATGTGTTGGTATCAAACTTAATGTGAACCTGCTGACTGAAGATCTTTTTTGGCCCTAATGTTTTAGGGTTCTCCCACCATGCCTTTCTAGAAGGGGATACGCAGCCCTAAGAGCGACTGATCAGCCAGTCCTTAGGGGAAAACATCCCGCTCGCTCAAGGTCGAGTGAGCACTCTAGTGTCAGAACACTGTGTTCTACCCACCACCTTGCCCCCGGAGGGTCGGCGCCACCTTCTCCACTTCTGACAAGGTCGCTATTCAGTGTCCAGCCCAGCATTCATGTTCTGCCTCCGGGTGTTGGTGTGGTGTTGTACTTTCCTGAGCACTTGATGCTTTCACTCATTATGACACCATAATTTTTAATCCTTTCTTTGTGGCACTTCAACCTCTCCCACATCCTCTATTACTTGCATCTATCTTCACTGTGCTGATAATAGTCTATAGTTCCTGCCAATTAGCTATCATTGAAAATTAAATTTGGCTGTTTTATGTCCTTCCATCTGTTTGTGGCATATTCATATATATCTATATCTATTTTAATGATGTAAAATTCTTTATGAGCAGTTGCCTGGAAAATTAAGTGTGTATTTGCTTTCAAAAGTCTAAGAGAAATTTCTTTACAAAAATCTTTTGTACGTGTTCAGTTAAATCTTAGTGTTTAAAAGTTTTTCAGTTTAAAAAATTGAATGCCAGCAGATGGAGGTCAGCTTATTCCTGTGCAGTAGTAATGTATCTGCACGCTTCTCAAATTTATATTTGTAGTTTTGATCCTTGCACCAGTATGTTTTATAGCCAAGGTTATTTGTTTAAGTACTGTCAATTTTTTCCAATTTAAAAATAAACAACAAGTGAATGGTAACTTTTATAAAAGTCTACAGCTAGAAGTATTCTAATCACTTATAAATGATTTTACTTATGATAATTGACTTAATAGTAGCAATTTAGACAACAGCCTTTTTAAACTAATTTATCTACATTGTTAGGATTCAGAGGCTGTTAGTAGATACATTGGTTCAGCACTACCAAACATGGATAACTTAATGGAAAGCCACAACTTCATATGTAAGTTAATTCAAAGAAGTAAGTCTCATTTTACTCAATTCAGGAATTTGTTATGCAGAAAATGTGTGACAGATGTTACCCTGTCTCTTTTAGCCCCTTTTAATAGTATTTCTTTTATACATATCATCAAAAGCATTTAATTTTGTTTCCAAAGGCTGAGTTAGGAGGTTTATGTCTGTTTTAATAGTAACAGGAAGGGGGGAGAGGTATTTGTCAGGCCCTCTTGGAGTTTCACCATTTCATTCCCCCTTTGTTTTTTGCCCACAGAATGCACAGACAAGCAAGTCCAACCCATCCTCCTGCAGACACACCCTTCAGCAACCGGAGGGGACGACAGCTCCCACAGGTGCCAGTGAGAAGCGGCAGTATAGAACAAGGTATCCAATAAAGAGAGATCATTGTCCAAAAACCTTGGATTTGAGAATCACCTCTTTTTAGACACCTTTTATTAAATGAATACTACTTTAATTTATGTAGTTTACTGAATCCTAGGATTTTGTGTCTTAGAATTCTATTCCCAGAACCAAGTTTCAGTGGTTCATGGCATATACTCTGTTTTTTGCTGAGTGAGTGAATGAATGAATTTTAGATTATCGACTGGGAGAATGAATTGAGCCCTAGAAATACCTTTTTTCAAAGGGGAAAAAAAAAAAGAAAGTACAGTTTTTAAACTCTCAGTAAGATATGGCATTTTATGGGTTAGAAAAAGGTTTATTTAGGCTCATTTTAAAAATGTTTTTAAACAAGCATTTGATCATATTGAAGTCTTTACCGGTGTTTTTTTTATTTTAACTTACTTGCAATAACCTGGTTTTTTATACAAGTTTTATGAAGAAAGAATAACTTAGAGCACACATTTTAGCAATTTGGGGTTTTATCCTTTTTAACAGTTCATCCTTACTTACAGGTTCTCTTATTTAAGCACATACATGTTGTGTTTATTTTCCTAAAAAGAGAGAGAATGAAAGAGAAAAAGAGAGAGAGAGTGTGAGAGAGACACAGACAGAGAGAGAGGAGAGTTTTGATAATGGAAATTAGGTTCCCTAAACTATCTGGGCCAGATTATTTCAATACTGGGTTAAAATAGTTACTGGTTTTTTTTTCCTCATGTGACCCAAGGTCTATCCCATTTCTTAGTAGGTGAAAAGATTTATCAGTATATGTTATCACACAAGTATTATCAGGTATCCATTTAGTAATGTACTGAAATAATTTTTAATTTGGGTTTATAAATACAGCAGACTTCTGTTTAAAACATGTGTTCAAAATCTTCATCCCCATTAAACAACTAAAAGGTTGACATTTTGAATATTTTTTTTCAGCAGTGTTGGTTGTTGATGATGTGACACTTCTATTTAATTCTATATTGAGGGAGCTGCATGCGTGTTTTACTTACTTAATTGAAGTAACTTACTGAGTGTATCACAGAAATGTATCACAAGAAATAATCTAAGATAAATACATTATTTCAAAGACTGAGATGACAGAGAATATAAACAGAATACTTGGTTTTAGAAAAACTAGTATAGACTTTAAGAAATACCAACTTACTAATAGAGGAATGCTATTATGGTAAAGTCTGGATGTGTATTATTTTAAAAAATTATACGTCTCATTAATATGTCATGCTTCAATATTCAGGGTTGTTATAAGAGTATTCATTTAATTAATAAGGAATCTATGATGCCATGTGAAACTCTGACTTTCTTTTCTAAGGTAGCAGTTAATTCATTGAAATTCTCAATTCGCGTGTTTCACAAACTTTCTTTTCTCTTCTGGGAACATTTTGAGAAGATAACTCATAATTAACGTTTTTAAGACTCTAACAATAGCCCAGATGAAACTGCTTTAAATAAAAGTTGGTGTTTATTTCAATTATCCATTCGTGAACTCCTGTTGCACAACTAAACGAACCATAAATTCTGGAATTTTGCTACAGATTCAGTGGCCATATTTTGCTAAAGATCAATATCCAAAAAGTCACGGGTTCCTAAAATTCTTTGCATTTCCTCCAATTGTTAAAACACTCTATAGGTTCAAAAGCATGTAAGGGTACTCCATATAACTCTTCTATAGTGAGACTGTAGTTATGTTATTTCCATAGAAATAAGAATTGCTTATATGAAATCAGTTGGATTGTATGCTGGATTTGGGTTTTTTTAAAAGGCTATGTTCTATTGTTAATATCAACATTACTGTTTATGATATTCCTATTCACAGTTGTCTTTCAGAGAAATCATCAATTTGTAAGGATTGAATTGATGTGGGAAGAAAGGAATGACTGAACATGAAATTGATGGAGTTATTTTGAAATTTAATATAAATACACTAGTCAACACTTTTTGTTACTTGAGTTTCCTGAAACTTGTGGTCTCAAGGGTCATGTACATAAAACCTTTTTAAAATATGAGAACAAACATGTATTATTATTTCTAAGTGTTCTTCCATAATTAAAACAGATCTGGTTTACTTTTGATTTTATTATGTGCTCTGGGACTTTGGGAAAATGTAATAGCATCTGCCGTCATCATATAATGGATCTGTTTCAAACTGAACAGACATGACATCTTCGTGTGTCCTAAAATATGTTTTTAAAAGTAAACTTTTCATTTCATTCATAAATTAGCCAGAATTTAGCACGTTAAATTTATGAACAATTTCATTGTTTTTGGTAGGGCTATAAAATTATGGATTTTTTTTCTTTTGATAGTATTTTTTAAACAGTTCAATCTTCTATGAAGTTAATGCTGAATGCAGTTCATTTGCAATTAAGCCTCTGCTTCCTTCTTTCCAGTCGTCTTTTTTGTTGCTATTTTTAAAAATTTTTAACAAAAGTTAGTTTTATTTACTTATTTATTTATTTATTTATTTATTTATTTTTGAAAAAAAGAACTGAGTTGATGATAAGTAGTTGTTGGTAAGAGCAAATATTTCAAATGGTTTAGATTCCTGGATCGTGATGCAACTTCATGATGTACTTGTAAAATAATGTTATTCATACACTTTCTGGATACATTGACCTACTTGATTGTTTTTAGGATTTGTGCCAGGATGATTAGATTATTTGACTGGGTGTGTGTTTTGTTTTGTTTTGTTTTCTGTAATTCAGTTTTACTACTCTATCTTTGTACCATAGAAGCGATATATGGTCTTTTAAAGGCAAACACATCCTTTGAAAAGACATTTTTACTTAATTTTTGAAAAAGTTGTTTAAAGTTTCTTTTAAAAATTAGAAATCCTAGCCTGTTTGCTACATGGAATCTGATTACATTCAAGTAGACTTACAAGAAAAGAAGAGGAGTGATTACAAGACAGACTTTGAGATAAAGTAGCCAAAAAAGTAGGCTTACAATTTAGGTAATTAATGGTTTGTGGCAATTGAGCAAAGATTTCTAAGAAATTTCTCTGATTATATTCCAAAGTTGTATTCCAACATAGCCCTTATGGAGAGTGAAGCTGAAAACAACATAACTGTTTGCATAAAAATGTTGTATGGTTTTGTGAAACCAAACAAGTGATTTTTTGTGTGTGCTCAACTGGATATCTTTTAAAGAAGTATTTAAAAATTACTTGAAAACTAACACTTGGTGTGTCAGCTATATTTTATGTGTTCTGTTATTTTATCTGTGACTTAAAACTGTGATGATACTCCCCTTTAGAAATATCTAGGTAGGCCATTATTTTTCAATAAATAGTATACAAATAAGGAGGTAGATATAAAGCTTTATGAAATTTCTAAGAATTACATTCTCCAAAGAACAATTTCACTTTGAGATATTTTAATATAATTAATTGGAGAAGGAAGAAAAGACTACTTAAATTAGGATAATCTTATTCCTTGTGGAAAATGTTACTGAATATTTTCACAATGAAAAGAAAATGCCTACTACCTAGTAAAAACTGGAATTCCATTTTTCATGAATTATGTGAAATTTCAAATTACCTGAAATGCTGTCATTTTTGAAATGATAAAAATGTTTGTTATGAGTATTATGTTTGTTATGAGTATTTGTATTTTAATACACTAGCAATAAAAAGTCATAATGGATTAAAATCAGGATGTTTTAGGAAAAACCGGTGCTGAAATATTTTGCAGTTCTTAAAAGGCAAGAAAAAATGCCACACAATGTATTTTTCAATGCCAAACATTAATTTCTCAGTGTTTCTGTTTTTATTTTAAATCTTTAAATTGTTGTATTCATTCTTTGATTAATTTTAGTATCATATTTGAGACTTCCTTATGGTTTGTCATTGCGATTTATCATGTCACATTATATGTTGTACATTTCTATTATTCATGCCATTGTGCTTATTCACATTTCCGTGTCTAACTATAAATTTGCTGATTTCTTTCTTTTGTTTCCATCATTATGTGCATTTAATTCATAGAAGAACAAGAAAAATATAACTCTTCCACAAAAGGTAAATATTAATGTAACTTTTTAACCATTTAATATTATTCCTTTTCTTTTATAATATGTTATATAATTTATTAAATAATGAGCAAAATTATTTGCTATAAAGGTAATTTTCTCCCTGCAATGATTTTGTAGGGCATTTGGTGTTAAGCATTTTGTACTATTCACATCGAAGAGGAAAATATTAAAATTAAGAGTGCTTTTGTTTTAAAATTGATCTACAATGACAATTCCTTTTGAAAAATAACATATTTCTTGTATGTTTTTGTTTGTTTGTTTACATTCCTCCTCGATTCTGATTTTCTATTCAGGGTAGTATCTGCTGCAAAGGAAGAGAAAATCTCTGGATTTTCTCTTTTGATAGCAACATTACAGAATGTTTGGCCCCCCATTGCAGTCATGCATCTGGAAAGCAACAGCCTAAATGTCATTTCTTTGGCCTCAATATCATTATAACAACCACCAGTTTTGTCTTCCTGAGAGACAGAGGAGGAGAACCACTCAGCCTGCTATGCTGGGCACGGTGGTGACCTCCGGCCTTATTATCTTTTGGATCACAGTTGGTTTTTGGTCTTTGGACTTGAGTTTCAAGTAGACGCATATCTTGTCCTGCTTTCAAGTGCTGCCCATTATCATTTTCTATTCAGTATTACTGTTGGCCTGATAGCTAAATATTTGAACATGAGTTTTTAGCTTAATGAAATAATATTATTAATAATAATTAAAAATTAAATAATGCTATATAGCATATAAATGTACATTTACTAAGTATTTGTGGACTAATGATTGAATTTATTTGTTTGATATAGTAATCCTAAAAATTCGTCCTGTGAGTAACATCATCCCTTTTTTTATGAATGATAAAATTCAGATTCAGAGAGATTAATAAAACATACTTATATACACTGCTGATGAATGGTAGACGAAGCCCAGGTATCTCACTTTTTTACCTCTTTCTACTATAGTATATCCTATTTTAATAGGCGCAAATCCCAAATATATTATCCCTAATTTCTAGTGTATTAAGGTATATGTTATATATCTCAGTATCACAGAATGGAAATGGGAGGCATAGTCAATTATTTATTGAATTTGAATTTATAAAAATAAATTTATATTCTGGCAAATGCATATTCTGGCAAAGTGTCTGACGCCCTAACCAATCAGTAGATATTAATAAAAAATAAAATGTTATTCAGCAAGATCAAGATGTCTTGGTCCTTAGATTTTGCACTGATTGCTGGCCATCCTGCATTTGTAATTCAGGTATCAGAAACACAACTTTAGATCCAGTGATTCAAATACAGCCAATGCATTTGTGCTTAGATTCAGAAGCACTTAGTTGGATTTGCATGATAAATTTTAGTGTGATAAAAACATCAAAATGTTATATTATAAACAGGTCATGACCTAATTAATTTAGCCAAAAGAAAGAAAAATGTAATAATTCCTCATGTAGAGAGATCTCCCATATATTTTATTACTAACCCAAAGCTATAATTAGCTAATCAAAACAAAACAAAATTCATAAGTTATCCAACATGAAGTCTCTATGAAGAATACATTTACAGCCTCACTGCAGAGCATGACCAATTATTACATTTCTGCAAGGTCATTGTGTTCTGGCTAAGATGTGTCATCACTCTGCCAAGTCTTCTTTGTGCAAAGGACACAGATGTGCTTCACAGAATGGACCATGGGACTGAAAACAGCCAAAGAGGCACATCCCAGAAATGCATGCAAGCCAGGCAGAGGGCAGCAGAGGATGCTGCAGCTCTCCTGGAATTGACACTATTGCTCAGTCACAAAAAGTTTGAGAAGCCCAGAAAGGATAGAAGCAAATTCAAGAAATTTATTTTCAAGTCAAATTCTAGGTTCACATACCCCAAAAGAAAGAAACAGTTTTATTTTGCATAGAAACCCTGCTTCTATGAGCTGATCTTTTCTCTGATGGATTGTACTGGAGAACTAAGTCCTTTTGAGTCCTCTCTGCTAGAGGAAGACTGGAACAAGCTATGCTCAGCCAACAGTATAAGCTAAAGGGCTCCTTGTGAGAGCTTGTTTTTTTTTTTTTTTTTTTTTTTAATTTAAATTTTTTATTTTTTATATACATATATTTTTATCCCCAGGGGTACAGGTCTGTGAATCACAAGGTTTACACACTTCACAGCATTCAAAAAGCACATACCCTCCCCAATGTCCATAATCCCACCCCCTTCTCCCAAACCCCCTCCCCCCAGCAACCCTCAGTTTGTTTTGTGAGATTAAGAGTCACTTATAGTTTGTCTCCCTCCCAATCCCATCTTGTTTCATTTATTCTTCTACCCACTTAAGCCCCCATGTTGCATCACCACTTCCTCATATCAGGGAGATCATATGATAGTTGTCTTTCTCTGCTTGACTCTTTTCGCTAAGCATGATACGTGAGAGCTTGTTTTTAATGGATTGCCAACAAACTTGTAGGATGACTAATGGTCCCGGTTTGTGGAGGACTGAGAGGTTTGCATCAGGTTCAGATGCAAGATTTTTAGTGCTAGAACTTGGACAATTCCAGGTAAAGTGGGATGGTTGGTCACCCTAACTATAGGGGACCAATATATAATTTTCCAGCATACGATGTTCGTAAAGCACATGAACAAAGATACTAAATACTACTAACATTTTTATGTTAGATAGAATTTATTGAGCACTTACTCTATGTCACACTTGACTTAAGAGAGCTATATATTATATCACATTCTTAAAACAATCTGAGAGGTAACTACTAATATCGTAAATTTTCAACTGAGAAAGCTAAGGCTTTGAGAAGATTAAAAACTTGACCCTTCATCAATCATCTATCTGGTAAGTGGTAGAACAAGGAATTACACTTGAGCCTTACTCCAGAGACCTTGTTCTCTGCTCTACATTCAGACAGCACTTACCGAGCACCTGCTGTGCTTTCAGTACCACCTGATTACAGTAACCACACGTGCAGTTGTAAGGAAGGGATTATTACTTGTTTCCTAGAGAGGCAGGGGGTTGAGCGGACTGCCAACGGTCACAGAGCTGCCTCCACAGTAGAACCAGATTTTGAGTCTGCAGCCCATGTTCTCTCCAGTCCTGCAGGTTGCTCTGCCTCATCTCCCCTACAACACCTCAGAGGGGCTCACTGATGGGTCCCACCTCCCCCCGTGGACCTGGTTTTTTACCACTCAGCTAATTTTTCTAATACTTTTAATACCTGGCTTGTCCCTCAAATTACTATGTAATTTGAGAAAATAAAAGCAGTGTATGAATAATGATAACACATTCTTGGGGTTGAAAAGTTAACTGAGGAACTATAAATGTTCATACTACGTTATTTATCTTTTCCCTCTTTTATGTTGAAAGCCGAGAGACCATAACATTTTAGACTTCAAAAATTGCTTTATAGGCATATTTTAAATTATTCATTCTAAAAGTAAGCCAATCTTTCCCTCTCTGCTACATTTCTTGGACAGTTTTAAAGAGCCCATGAATGTAGTTTGGGGGCATCGCAATAATGATATAAGAAGATCAAAACAGAACCAGAAATTAAATGAATTCAAGGTGAGAAAAAAATGTTACTATCATAATAAATTTCTAATTTATATGCCTTTGGATACTATTTCTTAAGTGCATTGAATTTTGGGGTTTTGGAAGCAATTTTGAATCCTAGCAAAATACATCACATTCTCTTTTATACAAATATGAATTGTCTTTATTATAAAAACGGTGTAACTTGCACACATGGAGAATGAAAAACAATTTGAGTTCAAGTTATCGAATGATTTAAACAGGAACAAAGAGTAAGTGGCATTTGTTGCTTTTTTGTTTTCCTGTTTCACAATAAAATCTATAATAATGATTGCAACCAGATGATAGGGGCTATGTAAGAATTGTATCTAGATGAGTGTATTTTAAAGTATAAGGTTTCTATAAAAAATGCTCAAGTCAATTACTTGTACTTTCCTTAAACGTTTACAAAAACAGTTGGAATACTAAGTTTTGCAAAATATCATTTTTTATAGAACTGTTAAGCATTAACCTTAATTAGGTGCAATTCATATAAAAAATTGAAAAACATGATTTTAATAATTTCCTGTTACCTAAATTATTATATAGATGATACTTATACGTTTACTTTAACAATATACTATGGTTGTGAAACACATTATAAGAAGAAATCATGTAACTTAAATCTTTGCTAAAACAAGTAAGCTAATTTGTCTATTCTTCAGAAGCAGCACTATTTTAACTGTCACTAAGTAGGAAAGGATTTCAGTTTTATTTAATATCCTTTTATTAGCTGCATATTTAGTAGGTGCATATTAGGCCAGGTGATTAATTTCTTGTTGTTACATTATGTTGTGATTTCGAAGGTTTAAGCTTCTTTATCTTCTAGGGCTTTGCTTTTCTTGAACACTATGAATATTTATGAATAACTGTTCATAAATATTTAGAGCTCCATCAGTAAAAGTGTCTAATTTATCCATTTCTCTTTTTTTTTTTTTGCCACAAATCCATAAATATAGTTGTCATCCTAGCCTTCTCTTTAAACTTTAGAGACATGCATGTGAAGCAGCTCATATAAAACAGTTCAGAACTCGTGCTTTTAACCCTGTTTTCCCATTCTGCTGATTCACATGTGGTTATTTATAATAGTATATAGACTTTACAAACTTTAAAGTGTTTAACACATATATCATCCAAGGCTCAACTTACAAGATATGCCTTGTTGAGGGAGAACATCCTTTCTTCCTGGGATTTGTGGAGAAAGTGTAGAGGAAATAATAAAAGTCAGACTGATGTCTAGCCATGCATAAGCTCTTCGACTTTTTTTCCTTTAGTAGCATATAGTTCCCTTAAGTATTGTATTTTTGAACAAATTTTAAAATTGGTAAACACTTTTTACAGGAAAAAGGAAAGAGACGGCCAAAAAATTGATATTGAATTTAGCAGTTATGCTACATCAAACCTTTCAAGATAGATACTGTTGCCATCAGTGTAATTGGAATGAGGATGGATAAACATATTGGAGGTCACCTACCTGGAATAAACAATATGACCTCTCAAGGAACGATTTTGTCATTCCCCCAGAGAAGTCTTACTTACATGGGATGCTCTTCAAAATGACTGTATTCTCAGAAGCATCTCATAAGGAAAACAGTGCTCCCTTTCAGAATAGAAATACATTTTAAAAGCTACCCCTGTGAAACACAACAGGGCAAGGTAAAATGACAGATGCTTTCATTCAGTAAGCTAACGTTCTTATCTGTCAAGTATCTTACTAGTATTTTAGTGTTACTCTGGCACTCGGCAGTTTTGACACTGAAAGTGATGTCTGGGGTTGGTAATCCTGAGTTTGTTTTCGACAGTTCAGTGAAAATCAGTATGCTAAAACAAGAGATGGCCTTGTGGCTTTGGCTGCAGTGAGATTTGAGTGACTGTATGTACAAATGACCTATCCCGCCTATGTTGATATTCCATTTCAATGATCTGTACCAAAACACAAGTTATTTTCCTTAAAACTTTATAAAGGAAATGTGGTGTTTTCATTTAATTTGTTATTTACTTGTGTTTACTGCTTCTCATGCTGGATAGATGTTATCTGTTATTTGTATTGTTTATACTATGATAGCACAATCCTTAATGTCTGAGAGAATCATACAAGAGCAAAAGGAAAACAGTTTGACACATTTCTGCCCTTGCAAATTGAAATGCATTTTATTCCGGGAAAATGACCCAGAATTTGGGCATTTATGTGTAGTCAAAAACACTGTACACATTTATCTTCATGTAGATACACTATATATGTGTGTGGAAGGAAGAGAGCATGTAAGTATTACATCAGAGTTGCTTACTACACTTGCATGCCACCAAAAATAGGATGAACATGCAAGGAATACATTTTTTAATTGGAAAAAAACAAAATCATAAATAATAACATAAAATGCACTGGTGATATTTTCCTCCTTAACATCTATAGTTTCAGCAAGTTGACAAATTTTAAAGTGCTGGAAATTAGGTAATAGAGCAAAAGAGAAAGATATTATAGTTTTCTGTTTTTTGAAAATGGGGGCAGAGTACTAATACCCTATTGAAATAATACAAAATCATGAACTACAACAACTGAAAGTTACACCGAGCCATCTTATCGCTTTACAAATAAAAACTCCCTAAAGAAGAGATGTGTCAGGAATTGATCAAGGCTGCACTGATGAACTGGTGAATGGTAATCAGTTCAAGATTATAATCCGTTTCTCGTCATTCCCCTTCCTGGGGTCTTTCCGTTTTGCCACATTGCTTTAGATGTATGGAGAATGTTTATATATCTTAACAGTTTGTTTTGCTCTAAAGCCTAAAACACTGTTAGTAAAAACTAGTATTTCATCTTTGAATTTTTAGATAACAACCCATCTTTCTATTCACGCTGTGTATAGTTTATAATCATTACAAAGTCAGTAAGCTAAATTTTTTCATTTTTTACTACTTTATATAAAGTGTCCATGTTTCATATGATATTGGTTCTTAGGTTTGAGTTCCCACTATCAGTGACTTTTTAAGTGCTTCAGAGATACTTTTTTAAACTGAGGCATCATAGGTCTTTCATTTATGTATTTTATTCTACCTGATGAATTCCAAATATGTGGCCATTTATCATTGCTCTTCTGACACATACATTGGAACAAAGGTGGGACTCCATTATTACTGAGCTCTCATAGTGCTACTAAGCAGCAAGGAAGCAGAGGCATTAGTCTCTCTATTCATGAAGACTTTGTAAGTTAACGAATTAATTAATAATTAATTAATTAATTTTATCACCTGCAAAGAGAATGTAACTTTTTCTGGAAAATTACTTCGACTTACAGTCATTTGTGATCTGCTTAAAAATATTTTAGATATTATAGTTACATATAGTTAAAGATAATTATAATTTAAGCATTACACATTCTTAAATGTTTAAATTATTCATGAATTTACAGTTACCTAAAGATACATTTGTTCTGATCCTCAAATCCTTAAATCTTCATTCCTTTACACTCATGTTTTACCTAGAATACTTGAAAGTATTGGAAAGTTTAACAATATATTGTATGGATTTTCTTTTTTGCCTATAAACACAAACATTTGAAATTCAAAATTCATGTTAATCTGTAATTTAATTAATTAATTAATTAATTAATCAAGGTGTTGATGTAGTTGACTTGACAAGTTTAATTATCTTGGGCAGACATTGTCCTCTGTCACCATTGACAGATGTACTAGCTAATCTTGTTACAAAGTAAAATACTCAATGATTTTACTTTAATATATTTAGGAATATAGAAATTTGTATTATTCCTATTCTCCTTTACACTCATGTTTTACCTAGAATACTTGAAAATATTGGAAGGCTTAACAGTACATTGTATGGATTTTCTTTTTTGCCTAGAAACACAAACATTTGAAATTCCAAATTCATGTTAATCTATAGATGCTTAGGAAGCAATGAAGATTTAAGGATTTGAGGATCAGAGAAAATTATCTTTAGGTAATTGTAAATTCATGAATAATATTTTAAACATTTGAAAAGGTGTAGTAATGCTTAAATTATAATTATCTTTAACTATATGTAACTATAATATCTAAAATATTTTTAAGCAAATCACAAATAACTGTAAGTCAAAGTAATTTCCCAGAAAAAATTACATTCTCTTTGCAGAAGGTGATACTATAGAAATTTTTCAGTGAGGGTTAAGGAAGAAGATTTGTTAAAGATTCTTAAGGTTTTTTTTTTTTTTAATTTTTTAAGTCAAAGCTTCTTTAATAATCTTATGAAAGGGATAGAGCTAAAAGAAATGCATGTAGGCACAAACACAATATTTGCAAATGATTTCAGCTTCTTTGTAGTTTCATCGAAGATCATCCATACTGTTAGAGTAAGAATTCAGAGCAAATATGGGGCATGAGAAGAGAAGCAATTATTTTAGTCTTTTTAATAATATCTAATACTTCCCATTAGAAAATTATAATACAGACTTCTAAAATTGTATTTACTTTTCTCACCTTTTCATGCTCCAGAATCCTTGTTGAGTTTCGAAGAAAAGTTTTCCTAACTATGGTTTTAAATTAACCCATAAAATTCTAGTTTTATTCTTTCTTAATTACAATATTAAGTTGAAATTTCACATATGTACAAAAATGTCAGAGTTTAAAAATAATAGTGTAAATGAATCTAAAGAAAATAGGTAAAATTCAATACAAGTTTTTTAGCTAAGTTACTACCTGCTTTTTAGAAAAGTTTTATTCAGTGTCAGACACAGCATTCAGCTTGTAGAAAGACAGTGAAAAATTCCAATGTAAAGAATTTTTGTATAAAATTACAGGGTTAGTTGCACCTTAGAGGGAGAGAATTGTCTACTTGTATCACTATCTGCAATTATTGCTAAAGCTCAGTCTTAGCAAACATCCTTCTCTTTTGACTATGTTGTATCTAAGCTATATGTCCATTAAAAGACTAAATGCAATTACATGATAATTAAATTTGTTGTAGAAAATAAGGTGGTTTTTTTTTAAACTCTCTAGTATGTGGCAGTTTTGAAATTTAAAAAAAAATTGAGACCCAGAAGTCCCCCAATTTTAAAATTCTTTTTATAGCAGAATAGCAATTGGCATATTAATGATTTTGCTAGTTTACAATGCTACCAACATTCAGGATGCTCCTAAAATGTGAATTTAGTGCTAGGATTTGTGGGAGAATTGGAAGGTATTTCATATTTTGGTTTTGCTGTTGGCATTAAAAGTGTCAATGCAAAAATTTTAAATGATTGTTTTTTTCAAAGTAAGATACTTGAACTCTGGCTGGTGTTAATTTTACTTATATTGAGATACTTAATAGATAACTGTATTCCAAGGATTCAATTTACTTTTAATCACTACTGAGTATCTTTTATTCTATATAAATCATGTACCTTAATAATCATGTTCTCTGGTTCAAATTTGTGATATTTTAATTCATATATTTGTTTCTTTATTTAGATAGACACACCAGTAATTCAGAAGTAATGTCATTTCATCTGACAATAGTAGGCTTAAAAATAAAATGCTAGTAATCAGACTCTATGAAAAAAGTTAAAGAATTCTCCAGATTCACACTGAAGCTTCTTCAAAGATGTTTGAGAAAAAAACTTTTACCAAAACACAGTCACTTGTATGAATAATTGTTTTAGAATACACACTGATGTACATACCATAAGGAAATAATGAGAACTACTAAAAATTGTGAATTTTATGTAATTATCTGGTCTTGTGATATGAGTATGTCAATCATAAGCTATCGGCATTTTGCTTCTGTTCTTAGAATCTGAGAGCAAGCCATGAGGATAGGATGGCAACTAGATTTTTGCTGTCTAGTCAAGGGAGTCTACTCACAATTTTGAGTCAAAATCTAGGGGTTTTCTTTCTTTGATGGATTAAAAGATGTCAACTTTCATCCCTTTAAGAATAAAGATAGTGTATTAATCATTTTGGGAAGGTCAAAATAAGGTCATTTAAAACCATCCTAGGATTCATTTTAGTTAGGCTACCACTGTCTCCTTGTGATTTAGTTTTGAGTTTTCCAAATAATGATTTAAATACAGCCATGTCATAAATTGAATAATTCTGTATTTAGAGAAATGAGGTGTCCTGTTGGAGGTAAAATCATCAGAACTATTTCAGATTGCTTCAGACCAATAGCTCTTAGGAAATTCTTTTCAGTGCCAAGTAACTGTCTTCCCTAAGAATTTCATTATACTAAAAGTGAAGGTTACAAAGCTATGGGCCAATCAATGTGGAACATTTCTTAAAATTACTATCATTTTGTGAGAAAGTTAAGCTAATGCCACTTAAGTTTGCTTTTATAACAGGTAGAGATGGCTTTAAGCTTTAAGGGTTGAGTACAACTGATTACATACAGGTCATTTGATTTCCTCAAAGCTCAAAGCAGATGAGTGAGCAAGTATCCAGGGTTACCCACACACAAGCAGAAGGCAAAGAACAGGTATTTGTACATTTTCATGTATGCCACATAGCTTTTTTAAATACAAGTCATCTTAATAATTTTGTCTCAATTTCTAATTAATCTCAAGTAGCCTTTTACTTCAAATACTCATTACGACCCCTATATTGTCAAGTATTTTATAAATTTCTATTACTTCTCGCAGGATCCCCATTGTATCATCTTTTAATCATAATAGTCATCATTAACTGTTTCTGAAGTCAACATTTTCAAACCAGGTGTGCATCATTGCTTAATTCACTGAACTATGATATCAGGGATGGATGTCATCTACCTAATTTAATAAATTTAAGCAAAGCCTGACACCTAATAATTTTATGCCAAAAGGGTAATTAAAACATTTACACACACATTTCAAACTAGGTATTTATCTCTCATGCTATTAGTCTGTACTTGAACACACAATAAAAGCTACATACTCACTTGCTTTTTATAATTGGTGTCAGTGTCTTTTACTGAGGCTGATAGGTCTTTAATCATTGCAATGGAAAAATTTGCCAGCAAATGTCTTATAAACTCGTAAGAGGTGAAATCAGTAGCCAAGTCAGTCACATATATCGACATTTATATTATCCTTATAAGTCACTAGTCCCTCTTGGCAGAAGCCATAATGCTTTAATCACACAAGGAAGTGTTTTTTTTTCTCATAAATATGTGTATATACACAACTTAAAAATGTATCTTAGCACTGGTCGCAGAGCTTGAATAGTCTGGGAAGTCATCAAAAGATTGTAAAAAATAAACATAGGTCTCACATAACACAGGTGTATGTCTTGAAGAGTTTATGCTGCACACAACTGTGCCCTTAGCTCTCTTTTCCCCTTCATTTGTAAAAATATATCAATTAATGGCATGGTCTTGAAGCTAAGCTGCTTGTGATGGATTCTGACTTAAAATAACTTTATTTTATCGAAGTCTGTAATTTTCCCATCTGAACAGTCACACTTGCTACTTAGGAGATTAAGAAAGATTTAAATGTAATGCATTTCTTTTCCTATGATAAATCAAAGCGCTAAAAATTTTATATTATATTTTCAAATCATAAGAATTTCATATATGTGATCAGATATGGCCACCAAATATAGACAACTAATTTTTGATCTTAGGCCATTTTAAGACTGGCAAATATTCATGAAACACTCTGGTAGAAATTGATGATTTCATAAGAATGCCTCAGAAAAGTAGGTGCTTTTCAATTAAAGCCGTTTTTCCTGCTGTTCGCTGAGGTTGTTAAGTGGGTGTGTGCATGCGTGTTAAGCATGTGCATATATGTGCGATGTGTTCAGTATGCCTATTTGTTTTCTCTATATATGTACATGCAACAACCAATTGATTAAATGGAAGGCATATTTTCACGATTAAATCTGATTTCACATGGTCATTTATGAGTGGAATTGAAAATATTTCCTATCAGATGAAGAAATAGAGTACTTATATTTTGTTACTAACATCTGTGTTCCCCATTTTGTGTGATTTGAGTCATGTTCATCTTTAGACTAACAGGGGCTAGCGTTGTATATTCTGCATTTTGTTTATAATAGTCATGTGTTATTTTTAGATTTCACTTAATTGAAATCATATCAAAAGAATTGAAATCTTAAACCATTCAGTTCCAAAAGCCGCTTCGCCTGTGTTAATAGGCTTCCATTGTGTGTTTTTGCAGCAAGCTTAGTAGTGGAGGAGCGAACAAGACAGATGAAAATGAAAGTGCATCGATTTAAGCAGACAACAGGGTCTGGTTCTAGTCAAGAACTTGATCGCGAGCAATATTCCAAGGTAAAACTAGTAGTATCCAACCAATAGTTTCCCTTTTGAAAATGTACAGTGTGTCTAGCACGTAGGACTAGCAAGCGTCAGTTATGGTAGAGAAGTTATCATTCACCTCACGTTGTTGCCTCATAACCTCTGTCCTCTTGATATCTTCACAAGATCATAGCTTTGTTAAAATATCAGTTAACTGGGATTTAATGTTTTTTCTAAAAAGAAAATGTAAATACTTCATTTTAAGGTCACTTAATGATTTTTGGTCAGTAGTCAAATTCACATAAATAAGCAAGATACATGAAGCTGTTTTATGGCTTGAATTTCATTTAATATTGCATTTAAAATACTAAGATATACATAGATATATAGTCTAAATACTATTTTAGGTTGATATTGACTATTGAGATTTATTAGTGAATGACATAAGTTATGCAATGTGAAATTTCTTCTTGATCTGTCTTTAGTAAGAAAAGTAAATGATTTCAAAATCTTAGAAACTGAAATCCAGTTTCAAGTGGCAATAAAACATTTAATTTATATTTCAGTATTATTTTGTAAGGATGCACTAGGAGTTTATAAACTGCTAATTAGCATCTAATAATTTTAATTAAAATATGTGTAGAATGTTTTTACCTTGTGAAGCAACTTTTAATAGATGGTTTGTTTTAAATATATATTTTATTTATATATTATATTTTAATTTTTATCTTTATATTAATATAAAGATACAAATTATATTAAACAATTATATTATTTATATGTAATATGTATTAATATTACGAAAGTGGCAGCAGCCGTTATAGAATAACCCGTGTTATAATTGGATGTCAGGAAGCCCTTTTGGAAGTAATGATGTTTTAGAAATCCAAAATTAAATAAAAACTATACTAATTCAATATTGTGACCTTGAAATATAAATGTAGAAAATCCTACTTATTAGTAAATATTAGAGGTTGATCTTTAATAGCTAGATATCCAGAGACTAATACAAAAAATAGAGGTGGTCACAACATACAACTTGTCACCAGACTCGAAAAGAGTCCTATGTATTGGATGCATTTTACCACTTTACTCTTAGTCAGCTGCAGGAGGATTTCCAACTAAGACAATGCCTAAGGTCATGGATTCAGTGAGGCTCAGTACCCTAGGACTCTGAAACAACACTTTAAACGGTAAAGTTATTTAAAACAAAAAACAAAACAGTGAGCAGAATACCCTGATGTGCCATAGAGTTGCTGATTCCAGCTCCACAAGTCTTCTCTGTGGCTCATAATTATCACTGAGTCAGCTTATTTGTCTGTCTTCTTTATGAATATCATCATCATTTTTGTTTCTTTTACAATAAATGCAGTAGCAACTAGAAGGCAGGAAAATTTAAGTTTTCTTCCTCCATCGTTGAATGTAGTTATTTAGAAAGACTCTTCAAATTGGGACTGCTTCATTAAAGCTGGAAATGCCTTGTTAATTTCTTAGCATTATGTGAAAGGATAAGGCCAAATAGAACAGCAAGTCAAAGTTAGGACCAGTATAGGAAACAAGTGGTAAGCAATCAGGGTTCCATTGAAAGCCATTCTGGATCATTCTGAAGTAGGATTCTAATCATCAATCAGTTGATCAAAACAATTTACAAAATGAAGTGCCTTAGAAGTCTAAACATCCACTAGGGGCACCTGAGTGGTGCATCACTTAAGCTTCAGACTCTTGGTTTCCACTCAGGTCATGATCTCAGGGTCATGAAATCGAGCCCCACATCCGGCCAGGCACAAAGCCTACTTGAGATTCTCTCTTGCCCTCTGTCCCTCCTGCTCATGCTCTCTCTCTCAGATAAATAAATAAATCTTTTAAAAAAGAAGGCTAAACAACCACCAATACTTAATATTCATAATAAATCAAAAGTAGGTTTATCTCAGTTGGGAGAGTCCATATTCTCTGACTCATAGAAATTTAGAACTGAAAATACCTGAAATTAATCTTCTATTCCAGCTCTCTTATTTACAAAATTTGTGAAAACTGAGGCTTACCCAGCATTAGTAAAGCCTTTCTATGGTGTGATGAGCCCTAGATCTCCTTATCTAAAACTTGGGTAATTGCTCTGTTCTGCTTATTACATCATTGAAATGTACACATCATTCCAGTTTGATTCAGAAGTTCTATAACTTAATTTGCAAGCAGTTAAATTACCATATTCTGTGTTGCTCCCTCCTTTTCACCTTTTTCTTTTTCTACCTCATCACACTTGGCTATTAAAAAACCCATTACTTTCAAACATATTACTGTTGTTCTTATTGTATAAATTGATAGTACCATGTTACCTAAATAAAATTTTGATATAGTATCAATAAATGTGAGACCAAGGGTATGATATCTTTAAGAACTTATAATAAGATAGCAAAAATATATAAAATAAAATAACAAATAGTTAGCCTTTTTTTTCTTTTTCTTTTTCTTCTTCTTTTTATTTTTTTTAATTTTTTATTTTTTATAAACATATATTTTTATCCCCAGAGTTAGCCTATTTTTTATTTTATATGTCAAGTTAAAGATAAATCCTCCACAGTTCTAATATCCATATTGTGGCCTAATGCTTATAGTAAAAGTTCCCATTTCATTAGGAAATCATTTAAGTAGTTTTCCATTTTAAGTAGTTTCATTTCCAAGAGAAGGCATTTCAGTTAAACATCTCTTATATACTTGAGAAAAGTTTTTCTCATTTTTTGTACTTTCCCCTAACCATTTTATAATTTACCTTATAAAATCACATGATTAAGAACTAATATTGTCATAAATTTAATATTCATTAACTTTTGGACTTTATTCCTTTCTTGATTCTTTTTTAGTGTTTTAATCCATTTGAAATTTTGGTTGAACACCTTTGTTGAAATTCTGCCAAATTAATAAATAGTTAACCATTCTCAAAATATTTAGAACCAAATACTAATAGAACTAGATTTTCTTCAGGGCAAAAAATTATCAGGCAAATGTACTATAATTCCTAAGATGTTGCAAACCTGGCACCTCCTTTAAAATATGGAACCTCCCTAACTCCATCTTGAGTAGGGAATTGGTACTAACTTTCCTTTTGAAAACACACAAGATTGCTTCAGGATCCCTGAAATGTGATGCCAGGCTATTTTTTTCAATGATGTTATGCAGTGTTGCATTCCTTAATGATGGGGTGAAATTCATAACTGGAGGGTGAGTATGCATTTAGGCACTCAAAATTTAAGTGTTTATGTTTCTGTAACCCAGGAACAGCAACAGATTAATGTGATGGGTTTTGTAGGTAGCTGCTAAATGTTTATTATTATTTTTAAAAATAGCTGCCCTATAATTAGAGTCTCCCCTCACATGAATGACTTATTTTCCCTGTATGGTTAGTATAAATTCCTCCTACTGATATTCTATTTCTCAAAATACAGTTAATTCATTTCCATTAAAATGTTTAAGTGTTAAATAGGAAATTTAGCAAATTATGCTTGATGAAATTTCAAAGTAATTATTTAAACTCCTAACAGAGTTTGGAAATAAGTAAATATAGTAGTAAAAAGTGAATATAAAAGTCATTAATTTCCTTCATATAACCAAATGCAAAGAAAACTGTGATGCATTGTTCTTTAGCCCAGCGTAGGAAAATTTAATATGATACACAGTCTTTTAAAATCCCTTGTTTAATGTCTTCGCTGAAATAGCAAAAGTCTATATACAAAAATGTCGAGGAAGAGATGGCCTATAGAGAAGGTAGATTTCTTTAGTTGGAGAAATAGTATTGTGTATACTCACATATCCTTATGCTATAGTCTGCACTGCTTATTACGGGCATTTGCCAATAAGGGGAACATTTGTTCTGGTTGTCAACACAGTGGCAGAAAATCTCCTACAGCTGGATGCATTTTTACTGTATTAGAGCCCAATTCTTTCATATCCTCTCATGAACAAGCTATCATTTCAGTATGTTTGGAAACATCATAATAATTACACGATATATGTACTTAGCAAAATAGTTTCCAAGGCAAGTAATATAGGAGTTATATTTGGACCCCACTAACAATATTATATTCAGACCCTGCTATGTGAGGATAGCTGTGTAAAGCTGTGTAAAGCTATTGTACCACATCTACTCTGTAAATAAAAACATCTCTGATTGAAATCATGCCAGGACTGAATGCCAGGACTGACCTTCTACCAGGATCATGCTATAAGATATAACAGAACTTGATGGTAAAACATTATCACTTTACTTTAAAAAACATGTTCTGTTAGATCATATTAATATCAGATCATGCATGAAGTTGTGTAAGTAGCTCAATTCTGCACATATCTGACTATTTTTGGATTATAACTTAACACATGGCTTTCATAAACAATTTATGCAATTATGAAAAAATTCTTTGGAAAGATAATTTCATTGATACTCTAGAATTTGGAGTTGTTTCCATACTTGATGTGAAATTCTTTGCCCAGTACATACACATGAGAGGTGAAGAATTAAAACTCACATAAATATCTCAGGCCTGAACTACTCTTATCTGAGGAATTATTAAGTAAACATGATTCTCTTTTCTAGGATTAAAAAAAAATCATGTCTTATACAGGGTTTTAGCATCATTTTACTTAGTATACTTTAGAATGACAAATATTATAAAAATTTTTATAAATAGTGTTTGGATTATTTTACATTCATTAAAACTCATCTGATATGGAGCATCAGAGGGTAGATAAGTTTTCCTACAAGTTTAATAAACATTTGATATTTTTACATCTTAATGCATAAATGTAAAATTAAATTACTTGCTAAGAAACTTCAATACCCAATGTTTAGTCATACATTCTTATATTAATAAGTTATATTAACTTCCAGTACCAAAAATAAGAGAAATCACTTGGTGTATTAGTATTTTAAAACTATATATAATTAAGTTTAAGTAATTATTTTATAACGAAACCATTTATTATAATGAAAACACATATATAAAATAATAATATGTAAAGCTACTTGCTGTGTCATACCACTGTAGTGGGGTCAAGTAGAAATAAGAGGATATTAACTGCTCTGACAACTTTGCATGTTTTAATCTTCTACCTAACAGTTTCTAAAATCTTAGGTAATGAATACCAAAGACAAATTTAAAAGGAAAATATATAGTACATACTCAAATTTTAATAAGAATCCCATTTTTGTTACTTTTGACTCTGATAGTTTAAATCTGAAAATGTCTAATTAAAGTACAGTAGAGAGCTGGCGTCCAGTCTTTGCTTCCATCGCTTTACTCCTCTTTGGCACAGGCCCTCAACTCTAATATCAGCCCTTCTTTGTGAACAGATCCATTTTTGGGGAGAAATTTGAGACACTGTGGTGTCTTTTAAAACAGGGAAAATGTGTCGGTAAATTGAACAGTTGTGGAAAGAATCAAAAGCACAGACAGAAGCAGTCTGTCCAATGCATAGAGCAGAGGTGAACACAATGGGCAATAATGAAAGCTAAAGCAAGAATAGAGAAACCCATACACTGGGGAAAAAAAGGACATTTTGAAGTTTCAAGTCTATGCCAGTAATTTATTGAACAAATTTTCCACCCAAGCATTTAAAGTTTCATAAACCATTTTTTACCACTCAAAGGAAGTAGGATTTTTGTATTGGAAATCATATACTACCTAAGTGTTTGTACTGTTTTAGATTCCACACGTGCTTTTATGAAGGTGCACATTTACTTGGCGTGGGCTAAGTAGTCATTAACCTCACCGTGTATGTCTCTTTTCCCACAACCTGATGTTGGAGCTCACACTTTCTTGTTTTTAATCTTTAGTATAACATGCATAAAGATCAGTACAGAAGCTGTGATAACGTCTCTGCCAAATCATCAGATAGTGATGTCAGTGATGTGTCCGCCATTTCCCGAACCAGCAGTGCCTCACGCCTCAGCAGCACAAGCTTTATGTCAGAGCAGTCTGAGCATCCCAGGGGTAGAATCAGGTGAGTCGGCAATACTGTTTATATCAACTGGGTCTGTATCCATGGTAGACAAATGCAACTAGCTTTCTTGATGTTCTTGCTAAAACACACTTTAGGTGAAGCAGCAGAAACATTTCCCTAACATAACCCAGGGTGGGAGTGGGCCGAGTGTTTATTTGCTGTTATGTAATATCGCCTATACACTATTCGGTATTATCTAGTTTATAACTGTGGTCATAATTTTAGAGATTGATCAGAGTCACATCTGTGGGAGTTTCTTCTAATATGATTAAATCCACAGAGCATCCTTTAGTCCAGTGTTAAAAATTCTTTCCTGTGCAGGGCCAGATAGTAAATATCTCGGGCTGTACTGGACAGCCTCTGTTGCATTTACTTGGGGATGTCCTTGTAGTGTGAAAGCTTTGCAAACAAGTGAGCATGGCTGTATTCCAATACAATTGTATTTGTAAAAACAGGAAGTGGGCACCATTTGCTCATGGGCTGTAATTTGCTGAGCTCTTCTTTAGTCCCATAGCAGTTGGCCTGCTTGCAGAGTAGGATTGGGCAGTCGTGATACAAAATACACATCCCTAGCTTACATTCCATGAGTTGTGAGAAATCTGCATGAAGTTTGTTTAAATCACCCATTGTGCTCTTGTCTTTTTACAAGGCAATTACCCCGCTGAAAGGGAAAAGATCACAGGAATCCAACTGCCATCTTGCCTAAAGCGGACAAGGCGTATTTTATGTTTGTTCTTAACTAGTTTTCAGAAATACCAGAAATAGAAGTCTCATTGAAGGAATTTGGGGCTTGAGGAGAGGCCCAAGAAATATAGATGTTCAGAATAGGAGCAATTACCTTTCTAATACTCTGAAAAGCCTTTTGTCATGCATTGTGATGATGTACAATAAAATATCTTTGAGCATTCCTTCTTCCTAGATTTCCCTGTTGAAACAAATTGAGAGTAATTATCTTACTGTTAATTAACAGTGTCATATTCAGATAATCTACATGAGCAATTTCAACTGATAATGATGTTTAATAGAACATGCTTATCTCTATTTCTGATGTTCTTAACATGTGGTCCTAATGGAATATAAAGTTCGCTAAAATTTAAGATAGAAGAAGAGCTAATCACATTGAGCTGCCTAATATCAAGGGGTAAAAATCATTCTAATTATTTTTTTGAAATATTAACAAGATAATATGTTTCAATACCTAATCAACTGAGCAAGATTATTGATTAGTAAGACTTAAACAAGGACTTTTTCACTTTTAATCAGTAAAAACAACTTACTAGACAATTATAAAACCATAAATCTTGAGGTAATTTTTATTTATATTCACAATAGAGCCAAGCACTCTGAGTCCCTGGCTAAAAAATATTACTGGTAAATAGAATTTATGTTACTAGCCAACTGCAGTAATAATCTGTGCGTCCATTTTCATTCTCCTGAAATTTTAGGAATAGTATTCTTCAAAATTTGGATCTTTTGGAAAAAATTGGCTATGTGATTTTTGAGGAAGAAAGTAAAGAACAGAAACGTTTAGGCAGTGGGACAAGAGACTATGATTTCATACAAAGGGGTTCAGAAGAAACTACATGGTAGTTTATTAGAGCCAGTGTTACTTTGTGGGGAAATGCCAGTTTAACAAATCAACACTAATTATAACCATATCATGACAAGCAGCAAAAGTTGGAGGATTCTTTGCTCCTTGATTCATATGACTTTTCTTACTTACTGAAGGTGGTGGGGATAGGGGTGGATTTAAAAAGGGTACAAATAAATTTCCTGGTGACAACTCCGTTCTTAAGAGGTATTTCTGTTTTCACCTTCCCTTTCAGTCCTCTGAAATTTAGAACACATAGGATCCCAGAAGTTTTTTTTAATATATATGCAAGTAGATTAGGTAAATTTAGGTACTAAAGATAATGGCTAAACAAGTTTTCCCTTAAGCTAACGTGAAGAACTACTTTTCTTGCAGTTCCATACTTTCGGCCAGTGATTCAGTCTCTGTATGTGGTACACATGTGATTTCTTAGAATACCTAGCAGGAAATAGAGAGGAAGAAAGAGATATGGGATAAGCGTAGCTCTTTCTTCTGACATTCAGTCTCGTTATCTTTTCATATCCATTCTTCCTCCTGAATATCCTCATAGGCACACAAGCACACCTGTGCACACTCATACATGCACACAGAGTTATCCTGCTTCCGTCATCAACCATGGGGTGAAAACCTGAGAGTAGGTTGTGGAATGAAAAAAAAAAAAAAAAAGAAGAAGAAGAAGAAGAATAAAATGACACCAATATAAAAATGCTGTATCTCACTAATTGGAACAATGGTTCAGGCTCTTCAGCCTTTAAATAGTCCCTGTTCTTGTAACACTATGAAGAATGATTATTCTCCACATAATGCTGCTTCTTATTTCTTTTTTTTTTTTAACTAACATATGTGTAGGTTTAAAAATTCTATTTATTCAAGTTCATGAATAAAAGATGAACAAGTCTAATCAATTATGATGATAGAAAGTACTTATATGTCATAATAAGAATCAATAAGAATCAGCAAACTTTTGAATTCCTATCATGTGTAAGGACATCATTATTTTCCTACACCACCTTAAAGTATAATACTTAGGTTACACACTCAAGGAAATTATAAACTATTTAAGAGTTTAAATTTATTTTTGTTTTTATATTCTCATTATATATATATTTGCTCTCACTCTATATGTATTTGTGTCAAATTTTCCTATGACACAAGAAATGTTTTACGTTGCTTTGGATGACTTTTATTCTGGAAGTCAACAAAAGGATTTAGAAGACATTATAGCATTTCCAAAGACAGTGTTCAGTATCCTAAAAGTCAACCAAGTACCTAGTATTCCCACAAAAGACTGTAGGAAGAAATTATATGACATAATCTTACCCACATTATGTAAAATAATAGTAATATAGACACAGAATACCATGTACAGTAAAATTTTGATTTCTTCTATACAAGTATATTATGAACCAAGAAAATGTTGAGATAGACACATCTGAAATGAGCAGTGGGCTACAAAGCCTTCTGTATAATTTCTAGTTTTCCAAACACTGCTTACTACATTTTCCTATTAATGATTTGCAATACATGCTATTGTTTTTAAGACCTTGAGAAGTTCTCTCTTAAAACAACCTGTCTTTGCTTATTCCAATATGTACCAAACTTACTCCATTGCACAATGCTGTTTTGTTTTGTTTTGGCAAGGACATCTATTAATATACTGTATAGGTCTTGCAAGCGATTTGGGAAAATCTTTTTTAGGTAATTAACATCTTTCCACCTTAAAGATAAAATGCTTTATATAGTTGCTTCAAAGCCTGTTTGAGGACAGATAGAGTTGCACACTTATATGATGTTTACAGGTTAAGAAGTATAAATACGTTTTGATGAACAATTTCTAAAATATCATTTTCAGAGAGTATTAGGGATTCATGGGCCATCACTTGAATCCTTCATGTTTGAGATGATTATGCACCAAATATCCACTCAAGTATGCCACTAGCTAAACTTCATGGTTCTGCGTGAATTGAGAAAGGGTATCCCTTCCTCCAGCATTCTGAATAGTTCATTCAAAATAGTCCAAAACATGTCTCATGTTTTCAGAGTTTACATATGCAGGGGGACTATAGTAGGAAAAACATAGACTATGAGGTTTGTATTTAGGATAAATAACCTTGTGTAGATATAGTGAATTAAAAGTTATTTTTTAATTGTCATGAATTATAACAATTTAAAACTTAAATAATTGTCAGGTTGATTCTTACAGTATAAAATAACTTAATACTTCAAAATAATAAGCATCAGTAAAGATTGAGGTTCTTAGTTTTTTAGATTTTTCTGCATGTGCCTTGCAATTCTAATTTAGTATTTGCTTAAATGTTCCTCAAAGAATGTTTTGTCATCCAACTACAAAATTTGTACAGTGTATTAGTAGAGATGGCACAATTGACAATAAAAATGTGTAGACTAGAAGTCAGAAAGAATATGCTGAGTTTCTTAGTTCTCTGTGTTTACATTTACATCCGAAGAAGATGTTCATCCCAGAAAGGAGATGAATTTTCTCGGTCTAGCTCTGAATTTTTTTTTCCCATCTTTATCATATATCAGTTTTTTTTTTTTTCCAGGTAGACAAATTTCAGATGTTTTATACAAAACAAAGCTTTAAAAGCAAATGCAAGCATAATCTTATAGATGTTCTCAGATGTTATACAATTTTAGAAGCTTTGCCAAAAACAACTGTTTTCCAGCAGCATTCACATGTGTAACATATGTTCTCCTGGATCTACAAGGTTGGCTTTCTAGAGCTAGATGGATTTTAATAAACAAACTTGAAAAGCAATTTGATGCAAATAATTGTGGGCCTTTTTATCATCTCCTTTTCAAAGAATATTTTCAAAAGCAAAATTATCTTTGTTTTCTACGGTCATAGTTTAAAAGATGAAAGGTTTTTCTTTTAAGGTGGTAAGAGACTTTATTCATACATTCATTCATTTTTTAAACCTACTTATATAAGTACTCATTATGACATAAGGTTTTATTTTTAAGAAACATTATCTACTATATACAAATAATAATCTTACAACTGTAATTTTACTGAAATTTGGCATTTGGAGTCAGTAGGCATAATAATTACTAAGCTTGTACTGACAGAAATATGTTTATTTTTATGTATTTATATTTATTTATAAATTTATGTTTATATGGGGTTTTAAAACATTATAGATTATATTATTTGATATTTTAAACTGTGTTAGAAAATAAATGCATAGGTTATTATTGTCCAGAAAATCAATTTGACACTGCAGTTATGTTTGGAAAATGTTGCAGAAAATTTCAGATATATCTTATTTCACAATTCTTCAATTCAGCAAGGGAATACAGGAAAGCTTTTAAAAATAATCTTTGGATTTTTTTGTGACGGCATTTGAAAAATACTTAACTGCAAAATCACTTGCTACATTTATAGTTTAGAACAACAAATTAAACTTTCTTTTTATATACTAGCTATTTTTTTTAATGATTTATTTATTTATTTTAGGAGCGGGGAAGGGAGCGTGAGTGGGATGAACGAGAGGAACAGAGAGGCAGAGAGCATCCCAAGCTGACTCAGGTCTGAGCACCTGGTCTGACGTAGGGCTTGATCCCAGGACCCTGAGATTATGAGCTGAGCCAAAACCAAGAGTCAGATGCTTAACCAACTGCACCACCCAGGCACCCCTTATACTTAACGGATTACTAAGCCTACTGACAATGAATATATTAAGAGTGATCTAGAGGGAATTTTTTTTCTTGGAGCTATCCACCCTTAATTTTGCATGTTTTCCCATTGTACTATGGAATAGCAGTCTGTTGAGATCTACAAAAGTACTGAAAAGAAAGAGGGGAAAGTAACATGGAAACTTGATGATGGGGAGAGAATGAACTGGAACACAATGAAAGATAATGGATATTGAATATCTGAGAAAGGAAAGATATTTTAGTGATCTTCTCGTGGCTTCTTTCACAGCGTCATCTTAGTTTTAATAGTCCAAGGTTGATGACACGTCACCACTCTTATTTCCTGTGACCAAGTTAAAGGTCTAAAGAGAGGAAAGAATATTCTGTGTGCCCTTTAAAAAGGGGAATGGTAAAACTACCATACTTGTTAATATACCATTTGACCGAGTGTACCATATATTTAAATTATTATGCCATGCCATTCTCATAACATAGATAAAATTCTGTTTGCCCTGTGAATGAAGTGACACATGTCTTGATAATGGCAAAGCTACAGAGCTCTTAGGACAGGGGAGTAGGTTTTCCTGGTGACCTTCTTTGCAAACCATTGAAGACTGCAGTTTGAAGTAAAGCAGCACTAGTCTTGTATGAAACACCTCCAGCATGCTTTGTTTTTACCTTTCTACTCTACAAGATCATTACAGATTCACTAAGGTGTATTTAGTTAAATTCTGGGAATGAAGTAGGATATTAGATAAATGTTTAGTATACAATAGACAATGAAAATGGACAGTTATAATAACTTTTTGAAAGTTAACAGCAACTCAGAATATCTTATAAAGATGGAGTTATTTGTAGAAGTGATTGTAATTAGATCTTAGTGGGGACTCATTGGGGGAAAAGTAAATATACACTGTTCATGGAGGGGGTTTGGGGTTTTTTTTTTTTTTTGGCCTTGAATTTTTTTTAATTTATTTTTAAATTTTTAAATTTATTATATTTTTTGTCCCTGTTGGGCTTTATATTAATGTATAATGTATTATTTGTTTCAGGAGTACAGTCTATGATTCATCAGTCTTACACAATCCACAGCGCTCACCATAGCACATACCCTCCCCAATACCCATAATCCAACCACACTATCCCTATCCACCCCCACCTCCCCAGCAACCCTCAGTTTGTTTCCTGAGATTAAGAGTCTCTTATGGTTTGTTTCCTTCTCTGATTTCATCCTGTTTCATTTTTCTCTCCTTCCCCTATGATCCTCTGTCTTGTTTCTCAAATTCCTCATATCAGTGAGATCATATAATAATTGTCTTTCTGTGATTGACTTATTTTGCTTAGTGTAATACCCTCTAGTTCCACCCATATCATTGCAAATGGCAAGATTTTATTTTTTTATGGCTGCCTAGTGTTTCATTACATATATACCACATCTTCTTTATCCATTCATCTGTTGATGGAGTTTTAAAAGTACATTGTAACCTGTTGCTATTTGTAGAAATCTACTTCCCTCTAGTTTAATTTCTTCTGTTCAAAGTGAATTATAGATTCTTTTTAAATTTAAAATACTTTAAAGAACATGTTCAGTGGAGATTATAGATAATTATAATTAGAAAAAATTTCCTTTAGAAAAATAAGTCATTGTGTCTTTGGAAGAGAGTATGAAAAATTTATTCAGGTCTATGATTGTGTGTAAGTCTTTTCCAGTAATTTTCTAATTTAACCTAAAAGAAGTTATGCATTTAATTTAATATTCTGTTGTTAAATAAGACAAGAATATCATTCTCCCTGCTGATTCCTATTTTCCCCACAATATATAAGAAATTAACTTACCTGCTGCTAACAGCACATCTTCAGTATGACGTATTATTAAAAGATGCATAAAGTTTAAACATCTTTTAAGTACAAGGAAAATAAAAAGTGATTAATCTTAAGGTGAATTGGCAATATTAGAACAGCTTTCAAATGCAACCATTTTATTCCCTGGGAATACTTTTTAAAGAAAGAAAAACCTATCCCCCAAATTCAAATTCCTCCTCACTGTACAGGATCTGTTTGTAGTTGTGATCTCTGCCATTGACAAGAGGTAAGAACCGTGCATTAAATGTGGGAATATGACCAATGTCCAGCAGTAGGATTCATGCCACTATGGGAATATTTTGCTTTTATAAGAGATCAGTCTTAGGTATAAGAAATCCCCCAGTTGCTACGATGTTGGCTAACTTTGCTTCAATGCTATATAATTTTCAGAGCACAGGAGGACTTCATCAAGGGCCAGTTAAGTCACCTTTTTGTCTTTGACGTGCTGTGGTTAACACACAAATCAGCTGTATTAAGGAAGCTCAGTGCTACAGCAGCTACCAAAGAGCAGGAAGACTGTTTTGAGAGGACCACAAATTGTTACTATATTATTTTTTGAAATTTATAAAATATTTTTAATTTATTCGATAGAAATCACCAGTATGCAGAGAGGCAGGCAGAGAGAGAGGAAGCGAAGCAGGCTCTCCGTCAAGCAGAAAGCTCGGTATGGGGCTCGATCCCAGGACCCTGGGATCATGACCTGAGCCGAAGGCAGAGGCTTTAACCCACTGAGCCACCCAGATGCCCCTGTTACTATATTTTTATGCCAAAAAATATATAATGGAAAATTTCTAACAGGTTCTTCAATTTCTATTTAACACACTGTGTTTACATGTTTATATTTGCACATTGGAGAACCAAGTGGGGATTATAAACCTAGCTGTATTTCATTCACTGGCAGCTAATTGTTTTATTGGTCAC